>NC_135092.1:4187500-4487500 GCF_051107435.1 Chaetodon auriga | reverse complement strand
CACATCAGTACCAAGTGGGCGTTCAGACTGAAAACAGCCCTGCGTTAAAAACCACGAGTTACTGCAGAAGACTTAACAGGCAGCAGAACACCTCACAGCAGCTTAAATGATACTCTGACCGTGGACAACTCTGGAAAGTCACAGCTGCGATTATTAGTTGCGAGGTCAACAGTAAAAATCCTCCAGGAATGCATGCTTGCACGTGTTGGCCGGATGACCCTGCAGTTTTTCGCTGAGCCCTCTGCGCTGGCAGCCCGGCTGCATCGCTGGACTGGCCTCATTCAGATAAATGCATTTTTTCAAATAATGCTAAAGTCAGTGTGAACGCAGCCGAACTGACTGACCGACCTGAACTCTTTCACTCATGAAGTCACTCAGTGGCTTTCAGACTGGCTGGATGAAAGCATGAATGAATGAGTGAATCAGTTACTTCATGACTCACCCACTTACTATCAAAGTGACTGACTGACTGACTGGATGACTGACTGACTGAATGACTGTGTGAATGAATCTATAATACATTATGTACCCACACACTCTTTCTTTAACTAGTTTATTCTGTCACTCATGTACAGGGGTGGAGGAAGTCTTCTGATCTTTTGGTAACATTACTCATATCACAATGTAAAAATACTCATTACAAGTAAAAGTCAGGCATTTGAAATATTTCCTGAGTAACAGCATGTGAGTATGATCAGATAAAATGTACTTGAAGTATGAAAAGTGAAAGTATTCAATGCAAAAACTGTCCCCTTTGACTCTACCATTATATATTTTATCAGTGTATTATAAGTCATGCATTAGTGTAAAAGCAGGATTGTACTGTTGTAGTCGGTTGAGGTGGAGCTCATGATTACGTTCATTGTGGATTAATCTGCTGATTATTTTCTCCATTCATTCAGAAAATAGTGAGAAATGCCGTCACAATTACCCACAGCCCGAAGTGACACCTTCCTATAGGGAGCTGTCGCTTGTTGTGTCAAACCAATAGTCCAAACCTCCAAATTCTTACAAATAAATCAAAATTACCAAAGTAATCAAAAGGAAAAGCAGGAAATCTTCCCATTTGAGAAGCTGGAACCATGAAATGTTTTGCATGACAGATGACTAAAGGATTATCGGAACAGTTGCCAATTTATTTTCTGTCGATCAACTGGATTCAGCTCCACTTGTAGATACTGTTGGTAGTTTATTTCTGAAGAAAACGTCATATTTTATAAGCTTTATGTACACTCAAGTAAATGTACTCTACATCTCACCACTGCCGAAGAACGAGTGCGGCTTATTTCAATGAATGAAACACAGACTCCATCACTGCACAGAAGAATGAACAAGTCATTGATTGACTCAATTTGTATATTCAGACACAGACTGTCTGATGGACTGAAATACGGACAGCGCAGTTAAATGCTACACTCAGACACACACATATCCATAACATTTCAAAGTCAAAGGCAACATGTCCCACCGCTGATGAAACCAAACTGTGCCTGCTCCACACTGACAACAGCACTGTGCAGAAAAACACAGCGAGCTGATACACAACACACACACACACACACACACACACACACACACACACACACACAGAGGCAGGAAAGAATGAGAGCGGCAAATCAGAAAAACAGGAAGTCTCCTTCAGGAATGAACTTGAGCAGCTGGAAAACAAACGTGTCGCCCCAAAATAAAGAATAATCACAACATCACCTAACAGTCGTATGACATTCCCGCACGCACAGACTGCACAGGAGCATACAACACACACGTATGTTACAGGTGATCTGGGAAATTTAAGTGTCACACACAGTCACACACTATAATATTCAACCTCAATCTCTCTCTGGTCAATGTGTGTTAATCCGCTGCTGGAAATAGTGCCCAACAAATGCACTATTCCCTGCTGTTTGAGCAACTTTTGCTCAAAAAAAAAAAATGCTTTTTAATTAAAAAAGACATTTACATCTTCAGTAGGAATCAATGGGTTTAGTGCCACAGACAGGCAAGTATAGATGGATGAATGGTGCAGAAAACACCAACCAGCTCAACAATAATGCCAACCAGAGTGCTCAAACAACAGATGAGCAAGTCAGAGTTTATAAAGACAAATCCTGCATATTTTTCGTCCCCTCAGAACAAAAAGCCATCCACAAAGCAAAACGGCATCAAACCCAAAAAAACTGCATCTGCATGTAGGGAACATGGTTACCAACACGAGAAAATTCAAACAGCAAGCGAAGCACCAGCGAGCAGGTGTAAGAGGAAGGAGAGGAGGAGGCTGAGAGAAGGAAAAGAGAAGAAAAAGAAGAGGGGGGGGGGGAAAAAGAAGAGGGCTGACGTACTTGAGCCAGAGAAATGTCCGCTCCCCAGGGAGGTCGGCCCGTTCTTTCCACTGCTAACAGGAGGGGAAAACATCTACAAGACAAACAGAGCGCACATTACCTCCGAGAGCACTGACACTGCAGACAGCAAGACACATCTCTACAGAAACATCACCGCGGCTACACACAAAAAGCTTCATTCCAAAACACCGGGGCGGCATTTGGCTGCAAAATGCTGCTGCCAGATTCTCATCACATTACAGTCTTATTGGGAAATGTCTTCAATTTAATGGTCACTCAATCATCTTTATTTTTATCTTATTATTTATTTGAATTTTTTTTTCTGCTTTTAAAATATTAGATATGCTGTTTTGGAAGGAAACTCTCTGTGGATATTTACCAAGAAAACTAAAGGTCCATCATCACTGGGGCTGGGTGTCATTCCATTTTCTTTTAGCATCAATACCAAAATGATAGATTCTTTTCTACATCTTTCTTAAAGAAACATAAATGTGCTTCTCGTTTAACAAAGTTCTCAAATGTAAAATATTTTTAAAACACAAGTTTGCAGTCTAAAATTGACAAGATTAGGATTGAAATCAGGAACATCAAGAGGAACTAAACAACATCATCAATCTGACAAGGATGTGATTCCTGCAGAGGTGGGACAAAGTCACTGTTCTGCAAGTTGCAAATCTTTGCTGTCAAGTCCCAAGTCAAGACCTGGTTAAGTCTTAACTCAAGACAGGTCAAGTCCCATGGGACAGTCCCACAGGCCTGAGTCAAGTTCCAGGTCAAGATAGGTAGTCACATGTCGAGTCGAGACAGGTACATCCCACGTCAAGTCCAACAAGTTCCAAATCAAGACTAACAAATCCAACGTCAAGACAGGTTAAGTCTCAAGTTTCATGGGGAGACAAATAAGTCCTAGTCAAGCCCGAGGACAAGCAAACCAAACCAAGTCCCAAGTCAAGACCCAAGTCAGCTTCCATGGAAATACTGGTAAACATCAAGTCAGGCCCCAAATCAATACAGGTAAGTCCCAAGTCGAGTCCTAATTCAAGTCAAACCAGGTCCAAGTCCTTTACTTTGTGTTTAAACCTGAAGTCAGTGTCAGTGTGTGCCCTTCACCTCAACTAAGACCATTCAAAAAATCTAAACAGCCAGCATTATAACCTACAGGATGAATGAATACATGTTCAAATTCTCATTTTCAATAAACTTTATCACATTTAATATCAAACCGATCAGTCACACTCATCATTAGTCATTTCCGAGCCAAATGTGTTGCATGCTGACATTTGTTTTTTGATGGACCACAGCAGTCTGAACACGCGACTGTGATCATCTGAAGTGTCGTCTGTTGTCTGTCTGCTGGTCAGTTCTGACAAGCACAGTCACACTGATTTGAAGTATATCTGAAAAACACTTTTTTTAAATTTGTCATCTTTAATTTTTAGCCGTGATGAGAATATTAAGTCATTCGGAGTCTGAAGTCACCCGCCATTGGTGTGAAGGTCAAAGTTGAGTTCCAAGTTTGTTTGTTTGTTTGTTTTTTATTTAAAAAGTCGAGTCTAAAGTCATCAGATTCTGACTGTAGTCCATGTCGTGACTTGAGTCCACACCTCTTTAGTGTTTTCAACACTATGGGCACAGTTTGGTCTGCAATCAAAGTGTATGTAGGTTCGATACCCAGCCCCAATGATCACACAGACAGAGCTCAGAGCTGAAAACAGATATGAAGAGTTCATCGTCCAAAAACACTGTGGGAACGTTTTTGGGAAGCAGGAGGAGATCAAATTCCTCGCTGAGCATCCGTGAAAAATACACAGGATGAAATAAATCACCCGCTCACCTTTATTCGAAAGGCATTTTCATTGAAAAGTGGCACTTTTGCCAAATGTTTGATGGCTCAGTTTGGAATGAAACACTTCATATCTACTTCATATCTGACTTAAACATACGAGATAATCATCAGGACTAGTTACCATCTGCTCTACAGATCTACAGGAGAATCAAGCCCACGTTAAGACACAGACTGAAGCTGAATACTGATTCCTGCTGTTTAACAATACGAGCTACTGTGGGAAGCCTCACCACAGAACAGTTCACATTATCAGAGTGAGACATCTGACCCCGATAGATAACCTCTCTGGATAAACATCAGGTCAGTGTGTCGCCGTGTTTGATGGTGAAATCTCAGTGATCGTGAACACACTCTGAGCTTCAGACTTTCAGATGCTAAAAGCTTTTCAGGATTTGAGGGAATTTTTCTTTTCTTTTGAACTGACCACTATATTAGCAAATGAAGCCTGACTAAAACAACAGATACTTGATCTGTCATTGTTCTTAATGCAGCCTGTGGGGCCTGTTAGTGTGTGTGTTGGATAATGAGGTTTGCTCGTGCACTCCATCTCCCTAACGGCTGCGACAAATAAAGAGAAAACAAATGTTTGCGAACTAAAAGATCTAATTCTGATTATCAGCGGGTCTATCGATATCCCAGTCGAGGCTCTTTGAGCTGCTGGTGTCAGTTTGTAGGCGTGCAAAGACAGATGATCGCATAAATTAATGCGAGCGGCCTGCGTTTATAATGAGACGAGACACACTCTGGCTGCTGCTGCCCTCCTTTGTTTCAACGTGTTTTCAAGAAATAGAATTTAAGACAGGTTGATTGACATTTTTGAAAACCTGTCAAAAATGAAACACAGGAGAAATATCTATAATATTCCTGTGATATACCTCAGGGACTCAACAGCATGTCTGCACTACTAAATAATGATTTTGTTGCACTTTTGTCCACAGTTCTAATCTTCCAATATTTTTTAGTGCCATTCATGAGGAGTTTGTGGTGATTTAATTGGACTTGATGGTATTTTTGCCACCTATAATATTAATACAGCACTTTCACAGTGTTTAGTCTTACTGTATATATAAAGTATACAGCTTGGATCAATATTCCAGCAGAGGTTTGTTATCCTGGTCCTCACTAATGGATTGACTGATCCCATTTTACTGCAACAGTTTAAAAATATTCCTACAAAATTCTTACATGGACATTTGTCACATAAGTCTGTGGGACTCAGTTATGAATTTAACTGTCTTACTGTAAGGCTTTTTGGATAAATATCGCTGTAACCTTCCTGTAATATTCCTATAATGTTGTTATGGAGGCTTGAGAGAATTCACGGTGCACTAAATGATGACTTTGCAGCGATTTTATTGGACTTTTGTCACCTATAATTCCTCTATAGAGACTTTAACAATGCATTTATGGTATACACAGGCCTAACTAGCCATGACAGCACATGTTTTTACATATCATATTATTGCTATAGAGGGATGTCACATGTCTGTGGATCTCAGGGCTGACATAACAGTGAACTTACTGTATGGCCTTTGTTGAAAATCTCATAATAACTGTCCTTTAATATTCCTACAGCATTCAGAGATTATCGTGTTCATGGTTCAATGAGTGGACACATACTGTATGACAGTATGGCGTTCTTTAATATTAAAAAATCACTATAGTGCAATCATGGGAAATTATGGTGTAGATTATACTGCTCTTATAATAGCTTTCGAATTTAGAAACTATTTGTGTAGCATTCCTACATAGTCAGCTACAGTGTGTATGCAGGCCTCAGCTGTGATTTTATCATATTTGCTTATTGCATTAACATTCCAACACAGATTAAGAGGTTCATTTATGGGGTTTAAATCTCTTATTTTTGACTCTCCTGCAGCATCACTGGTCTTTTATGACTGATGTCCTGATGTCAGACTATATGCCTCCTATAAAATATATCAAGAGCACTCAGGTCACTCACACTGTGCACGCAGGCCTCATCTGATCTAATTTGTTTATTGCAGTCACATTCTTGCAGGAACTCACACTGATGCAAAAAAAAAAATAAATGGAATGATGTTCTCACCTACATTTGCATCTCATGCAGCATGATTAGCCTCATTCCTGTCGTGCTGATATTTTGATATTATGTTCATGATGTCTCTCTACGTTTCCTTTTTTTTCCCTCTTCATTTTGGGGTGTTTCTGATTTTTCTTTTTTTTTTTCTTTTTTCTTTTTTTCTTTCTCCTCCTCTTCAGACCAAAGTTGCTCCCAGAGGAGGAGAGGCGCAGGGAAAACATGGCCGAGAGCGGGGACACTGTTTCCTGTCCGTCAAGTTCACAACACAGGCTGTCCTTTAACAAAAACGCAAACTTTTAAACGGAGTCATGAGTTTGGGCATTTAACAGCCTGCTGCAGGAACATTCAATCTGTGGTGACAGTGAGACACGTTTGTCTCTTTTCGGCTGTCTGTCTGTCTGTCTGTCTGTCAGTCTGTCATACAGGTTCATGATTCAACATCGAGCCTTTTGCATCTGAAATACTCTGCACAGCCCGGTGCAGAGTGCATGGAGCAGCCTATCAACTCACACAGACGAAAAGAAACATTTTCTTAACCCCTATCATGGGCAAAAAATCAGGCTACACATGAAGGAGAAAAGGACTTAAAATGAGATATACTACCATGGATGTTGGGAACATTTTCAAATCGCTGTTTCGCATCTATAAGACAACAAAATTACTAATGCAGCATCACAATTCTCTGCACACACACACACGCACACACACACACACACACACACACACACACAAACAAAAAAAAGAAATTACAAAAACCAACAATATGCACTGAGTTCTATGCAAGTTACTCTACATACACACACAAGTTTTGTGCAAATAGTTGAGTGAAGGCTAAAATATGCAGGTTACGTTCGGTGCAACTCATACGTTAAAAATGTAAACAGTATGAAGCCTACAGGACGCGTTTAGTTTCTTCTACGGCTTGTTCTGTCATGATACAAGTCCTAACATTCATATTAAGTAGGAGAAGAAGATGGATTTCCTTACCGCGCTGAAATCCAGTAAGTCACTCAGTTCCTTGTCTGTTCCCAAAGCTGCCATCCGCTGTTGATGATGCATTTTAGCAAAATCGCACGGACCTAAAAACATGGAAACAAATGGAGAGATAGATAGATAGAAGAGGATAGGTAGACAGATTGATAGATGGAGAGATAGAGGGAGGGAGAGGAGAGAAGAGAGGAGGAAGACCTCGGCTTTTTGCGCACCGCTCCGCTCCCGAATCTCTTTTCCTCCACAGCGAAATAAATCCAATAAAACAACCTCAAAGCCTCGATCACAAATCTAGTTTTCTCTCATCCTCGGAGCAGGGGCTCAGTCCCGGGTTCCTGGTTTGGCAGCAGGAAATAAATCGCAAGAAGAAAAAAAAAACTGACAGGAAATAAAAGACGGGGGGCGACAGGACGGGAGTCTTTTCGCGACTGTTTTGGTGTGTTTTCCCCAGCCCAAGAAGTCCGACCTCTCCGCGCTAAGACGCAGTTCGTCCGCCGCGGCTGACTGTCAGGCTCACACACGATAGAAATAAATAACACGCTGAGTCTCCGCGAAGCTCTCAGGGAGGAAAAGATCACCTCTGAAATGCGTGCTGCTTGTTTAGTGTGTGTGTCTGTGTGTGTGTGGTGGTGTGTGTTGTGTCAGGCAGGGTGAGCGCTGCTCCTGAGCGGGCTGAGGGTCCCCTCCGCTCGGCTGCGGGTGCTGAAGATCCCCAGGTACGCAGGACGGATCCCATGTGCGTCTGGCACAGCCTCGGTGTGATAAATGTGTTCGTGCGGCCACCTAGCTTACATTCTCGTCTAACACCACCGCGCCGAGCGCCGAGCTGCTGCTGCTGCTGCTGCAGGAGAGAGCGGAAAATCTGCAGGAAAAATAAATAGATTTGAAAGAAAAATTGGTTTGTGGATTTGATTGATTGGCTGATTGGTGCGGCGATTGGCTGGTTGCTTTTGGACTGGGTTAATTGGGCTACTTGGGGTTGGAAAAGGTATTTTTTTTTCCCTCTCGAGGGAACTGTAGTGCTGCTTGAACCCGAGACAAAATCAAACTTTTTTATTATTTATTTTAAAACCTTAATGTTAATTTATGTGTTACGTGTATTAACTTGATTGTGTTTATTATCTGATTATATCAGCATGTTTATTTGTTCACCTATATATCTTTTTTATTAATTTAGATGGCTACTTTTCCATTCATCCATTGTTTGACATCTCTAAATATGTCTATCAATGAATCCATCTTTCTTCTTGTGTTTTATCTGGACAGTTTATGCGTTTTTTCTTGGTTAGACTGAAAAGTACAGTGAAACAAGTGCAGCACTTGACCTGCATGGTAACCCCCTATGGGTCACCGCTTAAACCACAACAGCACCAAAACCCAGCTCTGTGGAAATACTTTGCCGTACTTTTTTTTTTTTTTTTTTTGTGCAGCCCACAGCCTGCAGGTATAAAATGACTGGCCTATTTCTGCAAATTACACCCTGCATGTGCAGGTTTCTTTCACAGAGGAAAAGCAAGCAAAAACACACAGGTGCAGGTTCGACATAAAGGCTTATTTGTTGCTGTGTGAAGTGGCCCTGCCTGTTGGCCCTTCACAGCCTGTCACTCTCAAACAAACTGAAAGCCATGTAACAGCTTATACAGAAAGCAGCAGAGAGCACAGATCCACTCGATGTTACAAAACACGGAGGTGCAAGCATGTTTAATCTGCCTTACGTTCCTGATCTGAGGTGAATTTAATCAACAGTTTATGCTAAAAGTGCTGACGGGACGATCTTGTCAGACATGAGGTAGACAGTGAACACACCACAACTCTGTTAATCCACTTTTTGAAGCCAAACCACACCTGACAGACACACATGTATACAGGCTGACCCCAGGGCTGATTACCGCTCATGCAAAGCAGGAAACTGTCCCCAGACCCCAAACCCCCCAGGGTCCCCAAAAAGCCCCACTTTCCCTGTGTGTCAATTGTTATTGCTGTTGTTGTTTTGGCATGTTGATTAACTGCAAATTCATCAGGGAAAACTGTACCATAAAGTACAAACTGCTGGGTTGTGTATTATTAACTAATAATAATGTGGCCCTGCAGAGGGTCAAACAAGGTCCCCAAGTCCTCACAAAAAAAGACATGAAGTGAATGAGGAATGTTAATATTGTCACTATGAGTCATTACAAACAATAACAGTCTTGTTTATGATTAAATCAAACCAGGAGGACATGGATGCTGCAAGGAGAACGATGTGTTCTGGTTATTTCTGCATCCTAAAGTTTGTTCATATAATGCTGGCACAGTAACAGGTGACTAAATGTTGATGTGGTGTATCGTCTGTCTGCATAATCTGATGATCACAGCAACTAAGTGAAGCCATTGGCTGTCTCAAAAGAAATCAGTCTAAGATGTCACCCAAATGACTGAATAAGTCATTTGTCAGTGCATTACAAAACAATCTATATGAGAGGTTTGATGTAGGATGAGGACACTACAGCTGTACAGTCATCAAGTTTAGGCTACTAAAACTGCTCAGTATATCTTCATGGTGAGAAAAATACTTTAACGAAATGTGTAAAGTTCTAAAGATCTCAGTCGTGGCTGACGGCCTGGTTGTGACTTCTGTGGTTAGTGATAGTAACAGGTGTGTTTGAACAATACAGGCTCCAGAGGTGAGCTGGAAATGACACATGTATGAAGCGCTGAGAGCAGGAAACATGCCATGATCACTCGCTCTGTCAGGAATACAACAGAAGGGCAAGTGGTCCATTTGTCTGCAGTGCAGCCAAACAAACCGTGGACTGAGAGGATAATCAGCTCACATTGTTTTAAGAAAAAAGAAATCATGCTCATGATCTCATGGTCGAACACTGTCTCCTGCGTCACGTCAAACGGGCACATCCACCTGCTTTTGTCTTTTGCATTACGTCCAGATGATGCTACCTGTCCAGCATGTTAGCGGCGAGGAGTCAGACATTCCTCTCAGTAATGGGTGGAGACCAAATTAAAGCTAGAAGGAGAGTGAGTAGTGGACACAAACAGGGCTGCCATGGGATACTAATGCGGCCATGAGTGAGCCATTACAGTTTTATAAGGTGACAATATGTCAGTGTTGTGTTTATTGCTCGTTCCACTGCACCCAAATGGCAGAAAAAGAAAAGAAAAAAAAAATCACTGAATGCTGCTTTAAGGATTAAAAAATAAAGACAGGTTGTTTTAATCCATTTACCATTTGACAATTTTATTACTGAGGACAGTCCTGAAAGAAGATACAGAATGAACGAAAGAGGAGAGAAGGACAAAAGACAAAGAAAATTCAGGGAGTAGTTAATCTGTTGGAATGTCAAGGCCTGTGAGCTCTTCTGTGTGGCTGATACCACTGAACTGTAAACACATGATTTCAGATATTTGACTTTCTTGATTTCTTTAATCCCTCCACTTGTTTAAAGGGCTTCATGACCCGAACTCATCTTTTGATTTGACAATAAGCCAAGCTGAACTGTCAACTACTCGCTGCTTCTCATTCATTATCAACGTGTGAATGTAGGAGAAAGTTACATAACTGTCAAACAACATATCCTGGTTTAGTCTGAGTGTTTTAACCTTGAACCAGAGCAGGAACACATAGTTATGTTCTAAAAGAAACACAGAATGTCTGTCACATCTGGGTCACAAGTGAGCTGCAAAAATCATCCTTGATACATAGAAGTTATTACATAATGAGCCGGGAAGGAGGGAGCATGGGGGACATACTTCCCCCATACTGTGCTGTGCATAGCTGACATGAAACAGTGCACAAATGATGCCCAGCTTATACGATGTGGCATAAACGAGGATAGTTTCTTACTACATGAGTATAAATTCTAAGCATTTAAAGTAAAAAAGTTAAGTTGTTCAAGTAACCCAAGACTTTCTCTCACTTTAGGTCAGAGGTTTTCACACTTTGCGGCGCACCTCTTCAGGAGGGCACAGGAGGGTCGATCAGGGTTTGCAGAGGGAGAGATGGGATGCATAGACACTGAGGTGAGGGAGACAGGTGCATGTCGGTGTCCTAAGGACAATGGGAAGATAGCTATTGTACTTGGTGACTTGGATTTGTGTCAAAAATCTCACTCCTTCACATACTTCAGTCAAATCTCAATCCACAGATATGATATGTACATGTTTAGACTATGTTTGATTTACACAGTGCATATCTGCCTGAGGGCCATTGCAAAAACAAGCCCACAAACATGCTCACAAAAAAAGACTGATAACACTTTATAACTTCTTGCCTGAGAATGATTATTACTCGCCATCTCACCTTTCTAACACATGGCTGACATTGTGAAACCGTCACAGTTTGGTTTGGTTTAGGCACCAAAGGAAAAGATCATGTCTTGGGTTAAAATAAGTATGTTTACATATGTAAGTACATTGATAACATCACATATGTAAATCACCTACTTATCTCACATTTGTGACATAACTTAAGTTCTACTTAAGTTAAATTACATAAATTAAAGTAGGTCAATGATGTCTTTGGTTTCACATGGGACATAAATCCTGGTCTCATGGGGTAAAGTCCTGTCTTTGACCCATCCATCCACCAGAACGTCCTCCATCTGTGGACATTTTCCCTCTTTGCACTACGTCCACTTGCTCTGAGCAGCTCATTTTACCACAAATGTATTTTGTTTGGACTTAGTTGAAAACCTGATGCATCTCCAACAGACACTGAGGGGTGTGGTGACCTGGGAATGAGAAGGGTCTGAACATTCATGGTCCCCAGAGGATGAATTCTCACGACTGTCATGAGATTTGGTTCACGAGTTCATGTCCCTTACAGGATTAATTTCAACTTGATGATCCTTCAACTTTTTGTTCGTCACCATCATCGGGTCAGTTTGTTTATTTGTCCATTTCTTTTGGTTAATGACCAAATTTCTGCAAAATAGCGACACTCCCATCAGCCTCCGATGCACTTGTTATTCCAGTGAGAAAATGTGAGAATGCTAGCTAAGCTAAGATAGTGAACATGGTAAACATAAGGCTTGCTAGCCATCAGCATGTTGATAGTAGACAGTAGAGAATGGGACAGGACTGGTGATGTCAGCGGGAGATGCCCCAAAAGGTCTTTGGCCCATATATATATAAATATATATATAGTCTCCAGCACACAGAACACACTGATTATGTTTCTCAGGAAAGTACAGACATGAATGAGGACTGTGAGACTGACTGGAAGAAAAAAATGGCTGGAGTGAATTTAAAATGTGATGATGTTGGTGGTCAAGGAAATAGCAGGGCTGAGTCACTGGGAGGAATTAATGGTATAAACACACACACATACACACAAAAGCACACACTCCTGCGGGGAAGCGGTGCAAGCAGACACACACTAAACGCATGCTACCACACATGCATATTCATTTTTTTCTGTCTCACTCAAACACACACACACACACTCCGCCCCTCTGCGGTCTCTAACAGTGTGTTTTTGCCAAACACCTGTGTAATCGTACAGCTGTGGAGAATGCTGGGAAAGGACCGGGGGAACTGAACACCGCACAGCTAATACCCTTTGATTCCACCCGGATCACTGAGTGTGTGTGTGTGTGTGTGTGTGTGTGTGTGTGTGTGTGTGTGTGTGTGTGTGTAAAGTGTGAGTGCTTTTGGAGTTTGGAGAGAAAGAGAGAGAAGGAGGAAAAGCAAGAGAGTGGATGAGTGTTGGCTCAAGTTTGTTTTGTGTGTGTGTGTGTGTGTGTGTGTATAATCTGTCCCCAGTATCAGCATTCTGGAACATTCCTCCATCCTCCTCCTCCTCCCGCTGAACTCATTGAGCGCCCTCTTCTTAAAAACAGTCAAAGCATCCACCACCGAGGAAGAAACTGCTGTCACCTTTTTCTTCTGAGCAGAAAACTTTTTTTTCTTCTTGGATCACAAAACAATTTCTGCGATCCACAGTCCGTGAGCACGTGCACTCATATGCACAGGTCAGAATGTCAGAGTAGCATTCATTTCCCATTATTCATATCCACCTTAATTACTAATGGAACAGGATCTTTCTAGTGGTGTTTCCATCAAGATCCATATTTTAATGTGGATTTTAATGTGTCAGGAAAGGTTGATGGAAAGGCACAATTAACAAAAAAAAACTTTGCTTGTTGAGGTGCTGACGTAGCGAACATTTAACTCATGACTGATGAGAAGTTTCTGCTCTTAGAGAAGAAGAAGCTGTTTCCACTGTTGGTGTCTTGCTGGATATTCTCATAACACACGAAAAACCAAAATTCAAAGGACCTCTGTCCATTTTTCTCTTACATGGCAAAGGCAGCCAGCTCATACTTAAGCCTATACTTATACACTTAGCGTAGCCTTGTGTATTTGCCTCAAAACAGTTGATGGAAGCACCAATTTTCTTTTTATATTTTGCACCATTTCAAAAGTTTGCTTCAAATTCACTAGACAGTTACATGAAAAAACGACTGTTTCTCACATTCCCGTTTTTAATTTTCTCATTTTTTTCCATTACATTAAGTTCCTTTAGCTGATACTTTTATCCAAAGTGACTTACCAATCACAACACAACAGAGCGACACACAAATAGAATTCAAAGCTTCCATACTTCTTTCTTTAAGTCATCAAAAAGAAACTGTACCTCCAAACAGTTTGTTCAATCTAATGTCCCACCTCTCACTGGGCAGATAGCCAATCATTCTTTAAGAGAACGGGGTGGCCAGCCAGATCTGGTTTAAATCAGATCTGGGCATTACGGCCTGCGGGCCACATCCAGCCCTTAGGGCATCCATGTCCGGCCCTGTGAGGTCAATCGTAAATTAGAACATAAATAAAAAAGTATTTATGCTGTGCACGCAATAAAACTGTGTTGCTTTTATTTTGAAAAGCGTGCCTTTTTTTTTTTTTAATTGACGTAAGGACGCACATGCATGGGTACAGCTACAACTGATGCTGGCCAGCTAGCCCTCAGAATGTCAGCTCACGGTAAAAAGGAAAAGTTGATACCGAATGCCACGTTTTCAACAAGACATGGACTGCTAAATATTTATGTACAGAAGTCAAAGGTAAAGCCGTGAGCTTAGTTTGCCCCACACTGGCCGCTGTGTTCAAGGATTACAGTTTGAATCGCCACTACGTGACCAAACACGAGGACAAATACAAGAAGATGTCTGATGAAGAGCGCGCGAGGGAGTCGGATGCTTTGCTAGCTAAGCTGCAAAATCAACAAGGACTTCTTGCTAAACTTTGCACATCCAGAGATGCAGCTGTCAAGACAAGTTATGTCACACCCCACAAATTGGCCAGAAAAAGTGAACCGTGTTTTGAAGAGAATGCAGACATTCTCAGACATTCAGGCAGATTTCAACGCACTTGTTCAAGCCCAAGACAGACTGGATTTTTCCACCGAACAAGAAAAATGAAGTGAAAAACATTAAAAGCACATTTTGCTTTTTGTATAAAGTTGACCAACTGCTGATCTTTAACATACTGCAAAACACCTTTTTAGTATTTGTGAAGAAGAACATGTTAAAAATAAAATGAAGCACTGATGTAATGACTGTTTTTGTTTTTACTGTTCAATACTTCTACAGGAGTATTTTCCTATTTGACCGACACCACAATTTCATATATTTATAGAAATATTTACAGATTATCATTTTTCTTCTGATTACCAGTAGCAGCTAATCGAAATATATAATTTACTGCTTTTTACAACGGGAGAAAATTAATATTGAGCAGAATTAAGTTCAAGTTATTGTTGGTTCGGCCCTCCAACACAGCTCAGGTTTCTCATGCGGCCCCTTGTAAAAATGAATTGCCCACCCCTGGTTTCAATGAACTATGTGGCATTTTCCTCCTCGGTTCAATCCTTTTCAGCTGGTGTACAAAAGCTGATGATCAGATTCTTTCTCTCTGTATCATCTCTGCATGGAAATTACAGCATGGTTAAGGGTCGGGTAAAAAGATTGTCCTTCCATTAATGGACGTTAATAGCTGGTCTGTGGGAAGCAGAGTCTGGTCTTCCTCAGGCCACCCCCCCCCCCACAGAAGCCTTTAGACCATAGAATAGATGGCAAAAAGATGAAGATATATAAAAAGTGCAAAATAATCTCCAAAATACAGAAATAATAACAGCATTACGTCTTTCTGAAATGACGTTTCTGTCCACCTGCCTTGCATTCCAGGGGCCCCTTGACTTTTTCCAAAACATTTCTAAAGATAGATTTCTGCATCCTTTTAATCCAGATCTGCTTCTGTTGCTGCTACAGTTATTTCCCTCTGCTGTGCACGACTGTTGTCATCATTACCCTGAAAAATGGAATTGCTCTCCAATGCTGGCCTCGGCACAATCGAAAATAATCTTGCTACACGGCTAACGGTAATTCACTTTGGTCAGAGGACTCGGGTTCGACTCATGCAGTTCAGATAGAAGTTTCAGTAATGAGCTACAGATTTCCAGCTTCCACACCTGACTGGAATGTGGCTGAGCGGCAACACCTGCTCTTAGGTAGAAGTGACATTATTAACAGTTAAAGACCCGAAGAGTAACTGAGGGTCTTTTCAGTGGGGAAAGATCAGCAGGTGTCAGATCTCACCGTAGAGTTCTTGGTTGGTGTGAGTCTGTGTCAGAGAGTGTGAGGGTGGATGTTTCTAGAAGGCAGTATGTGTGTGATGAGTGTGTGTGTGTGTGTGTGTGTGTGTGTGTGTGTGTGTGTGTGTGGTGTTATCCCTGGCCGGGGTGTTTCTTTGGGATAAGGAGGCGCCATGGTTTACACAGGTGTCTCCAGTGTGTATGTATGTGTGCGTATGAGTGCGTGTGTGTACAGTATGTGTGTGTGTGAGCGTGAGAGTGAGAGAGAGGGAAAAACGAGAAAGAGGGCTTGAGGGAGGCAGCTGGGGTCAAGCTCAGGCCACTTCCTTCGGTTTACAAAGTAAAAGTTGTTTTCTCAGTAAGTGCAGTTTTATTTACTGGTGTTTATGTGTGCGTTGAATTTGCCCATAAACCTTCCTCTATGTCTGTAAATGACCCAAGAAATGTTCTTACATTTGGCTCGGCTGGAAAAGTTGGGAGATGGATTAAAGGATTAAAGGGTTCTTTAGTGCTGTTTGCCTGCTATTGCCCATCGGTTGTATCAGTAATGATAACAAAGACCTCTGAGATCTGGAGACATGGTGACAGTTTCCAGACAGACGAGTGAAGCCGACATGAGCATCAGCAGGACCCTGAAACCCTTCAGTCATCACATCATCACTGTTATCCCCACCATCTCCATCCATCACCACCATCAGCATCATCATCACTAGCTTATTCACCATCATCATCTTCATCGTCATCTCAGTCCTCACCAGCTTCATCATCATCATCAGCAGCAGCAGCAGCTTCATCATCATCAGTCCCATCATTATTAAGCTCATCATCTCTATCCAGCGTGATCATCACTAGCTTCTTCATCCTCTTTATCATTTTCATCACATTTTAATCCTCAGAAGCTTCATCATCATCATCTTCAGTGTCATTTCTAATTTCATCATCAGCATCATCACCAATTTCATCTTCTTCTTCTTCTTCTTGTTCATAATCATTTTAGTCCTGAGCAGCTTCGTCATCAGTCTCATCATCATTAACCTCACCCCGTCCTTCTATTATCATCATCGTTGTCATCCTGGCTGGTTTCATCATCATCATCAGTCTCATAGTTAACCTCACATCCTCACCCATCATCATCCTTATTACCATCATCATCATCATCATCATCATCACTAGATTCATCATCATCATCATCATCATCCTCACCAGCTTCATCATCAGTCGCATCATTGGTAACCTCATCATTTTCATCAATTATCATCCTCACCAGCCTCATCATCAGTCTCATTATTATTAACCTCATCATCATCATCATCATCATCGTCTCATCAACATTAACCTCACATCTTCACCCATCATCATCCTCTTTACCATCATCATCATCACTAGCTTCATCATCATCGTCAACATCCTCACCAGCTACATAACCATCATCACCATCAGTCTCATCATTGTTAACCTCACCATCATCATCCTCTCAAGCTTCATCATCATCAGGCTCATCAGTGTTAAACTACATATGTCTTTGTCAATATCATCATCATCGGTGTCATCACACTAGTACTTGATGACATTATCATCATCATCATCATCATCATCATCATCATCGTTATCACTCCTCATCATCATCATCATCATCATCATCACGGTCACTGGTTCCTGCTCGGTGACATTCATCATCACCTAAATCCTAATGATTAATGTCATGTGTGAAAAGCATTCTGCTTTGCCGTATTATTCTGAAAATATTACCCTTCCTGTCCAAAAATGATCTTTCACAAAAATAACAGTTGATTATTTTTACCTTCTTTTGATTTATTAAACTCAAATGTAGGTTTCGGTGTTCGACTCCAACTTCTGCTGACTGGACACGGACGACCCACAGCAGCCATGTGGGAGCACATTTGAATATAACTATTGTGCTTAAGTGCAATGTTGAGAGGAGTGTGTGTGCGTGTGTCCCTGTGTGTGTGTGTGTGTGTGTGTGTGTGCATGCATGTGTGTGTGAGTGTGTGTGTTGAGAGGTTTAAAAGGAAGGCAGAGGTGCAGAGTCAGCAAACAGAAAGGGGAGAGAGAGTGGAAAGTTGAGAGATATTCTGGGAGAGAGAGAGAGCGAGGGAAAGAATGACCTACAGAGAGAGAGAGAGAGAGAGAGAGAGGGAGAGAGAGAGGGAGAGAGAGAGAGGGAGAGAGAGGGAGGGCAGGAAAAGTAAAAATAGAGAAAAAGAAGAGAGAGAGGGGTAAGAGAGGCAGATGGGGAACGGCAGTGGCCTAAACCAGGGATTTGTTGCTTTCTCCCAAACTCAAATCAACACACACACACACACACACACACACACACACACTCATCACACACTCATAGATAGATGAAGAGAGGCTGCTTCATTTTGGCACCACATGCAACCCAGCCATGGTTGCCGCTGAGGTCTGCTCTTTGTGGTGTGTGTGTGTGTGTGTGTGTGTGTGTGTGTGTGTGTGTGTGTGTGTGTGTGTGTTTGTAGAGCTGTGGTGTGCTCAGATGCTGTATAAAAAGAACAGAACCACTTCAGATGCAAAGCTCGGGCTCGACTGCTCAGTTGATACAAGAAGTGCGTTTGTTAGAGCCACGACACACACAAACACACACATACGGGCACACACGCGCACACAGGCACACACTGAGTTCTTTAGTTGTACTCAGTGTTTTGAACTACAAGCTTTCGGGTGATGCTCATTACATCCTGTGAAAGCACACTGGTCGTCAGTGTAAATGTGTGGATCACAGCTTTAAACGTTGGGGCCTGGTCACATCAGCATTTAAAATGACCAAATTTTGAGACAAAATCAATGAATTCCAATGGAACTGCATCAGACGATAGCAGGGCAGAAGTAAATCTACACAAGTGAGTAAATCAGTTAATCAGTGACTTAAATACTGTCTGTCTATCCACCTATCCATCTGCATTAGTACAGTTTAGTTTGGGTTAGATTACACCATCCACCATCGGGCTTTCAGGGGGAATATTTCTTCATTATTTTCACTCATCAGTCTTACTGAACATACGTCTTAATGAACGGACTTAGATTTTTGGCAACTGTGCGCCTGAGCACCTTCTGTGTGTTGATATTTAAACAAAAGGTCAGCTATTGCTGGAAAGCTTAGCTTCCAAAATCCAATCAGAATAAATGTGTGTGTGCGTGTGTGTGTGCGTGCGTATGTATATATGTGTGCGTTCTCATTGAACAGATTGCAGCATAATCTCCTGTTGATCCTTTTTTCTGACCGTTAGTTCCCACACCGAAATAATTCTCATTAATTACATTGAGACTCTTCATAATAATCAGTGTGGCTCTGTTTCTGCACTCTGTGTAGATCTGCAGTGTGGTAGTCTCTCAATGTTCATTAAAAGAAGTGTCGATCCACAGATCCACTCTTTCCCTGCATTTGTTCCCTTTCTTTCCTTTCTTTTCTTAAAAGCAGCTCCGGACTTTAACCTTAATCCACACTGAATTATAACGGTAAAGACCAACTTTACTTCACTGCCCTCTCTGGTGGAAGAGTTTCACCAGCTTTACCTGTAAGATTCTGGCCTTACTTCACTGCCCCAACCCTTCATGTGTTTAACTGCATCTTGCATGCACACATGACCTCCTAGTTACAGTAAAAGTAGTTCTCTAACTTCAAAACTGAGTCTTAAAGAGCCACATGAAATGAGTGATGGTGACTTCATTATGCTCTTGTGTGAGAACTCAAGTCAAGTCAAAAGTCTTTACAACATACATACATACATACACACATACATACATACATACATACAGCACTCTCAATCGTCTGATCCCTCATTGTCTGATTTCCACACTCCAACATCTTGTTTAAACAGGAATTACATAACATTAGGTAAGTAATTATAAAATCTCATGTGGCCTTCAAGGGGTTAGTTTACCCAAATTAGCAAACTGATAGAAATCTATATTCAAGAAATCATCTAAATGAAAACTGTTCCCAGTGAAGTCTGGATTATCTAAGGACAGTGTTCCTGGAAGGACTCATTTCTCCTCCTCATTTCAACCTTCTAAATGTGAGCAGCACAAACTCAATTCAGTTCACCTGCATTGTACTGGAGTGGAAGCGGATCTCAAAGCCTGAACAATATATGATATGTTTTTAATTTTGGGTGAACTGACCCTTTAAGAATCAAACAGCTCTCTGATGAAGTGAGTCCCAGCCAAAGTGTCCTCACTCTCAAGGTGTAAAACTCTAATTGGTCCTCACAAGGACAGGAGGTACAACAAGAGCGCGCGCACACACACACACACACACACACACACACACACACACACACACATTGAACCCCTTCGCCCTGGTTCAAGGTGAAACTGAACTTCACCAATTATCTTTCTTCATAAAAAACACACCACTGACCTTCTGACAGAAGTACACACACACACACACACACACACACACACACACACACATTTTTTCTGTTTTTGTCACATCCAAGCATGTCACTATCACACACACACACATTCTCTGACACCTGTGGAATCAGCCGCAGTTGGTCTGTCCTCTTGCAGAACGTTCTGTCTTCCAGTCCGCATGCTGCACACACACACACACACACACACACACACACATGCACGCAGACACAACATTCATTCATTATGCAACACATTTCCAGAAAGCGTGTGCTGTCTCAGCAGCAGGAAAACAGTGATAGTTCACGTCACAGGTGGAAACTGTAATGTCTTATAGATAAGGACAGTGTGATGTTTTTACACAAGGCCACACCTGAGTACTGTGACATAAAAGCAAAACATTTTCACCTCCTGCTATGAGAAGAAAAAAAGGCACTTTGTACAGCTGCCTTTTCTCCGCTCTACTTAACAAGATGTATGGTGCAGATTAATTTGTCACAAAAACGTGGAAACTCAGAAGAAACTGCCAGAGACTCAGTCCCTCTTCCATTATTTTTGTGGTGTGTGTCATGGCTTAAATCTAAAACTGTGGTGTCATTATGTCATGACAATAGTAATATATTGTATAGTTGGATACAGTAGAAAAATATTGTCATATCAAGATCATCAATCATGCTAATATACCGCAAATTAGACATAAAGACAGATGATAAGTAGATGAACAAGCCGGTTATCACCAGCTATCCTACTCTACGGAGCTTCAGTTTCACAGCATATTTACTGGTTCAGCCTCAATGCTAATCAACCCTGTTTCCAGAAGAAGAAGGCAGCAGCAAATCCACTGTACACAGCCTGCCCAGCACCAAACAGACGAAGTTAGCCACTACCAGGTGAAGAAAGTGAAACATCTGGCAGCTAACAAGGTAGAATCTTTGAGATGAGACCAAATCCGTGCTAAAAGGACAGTGAATTCTGGGCTTACGTTGATCAGGGAGACACAAACATGACTTCCAAATGGGATGCCGTTGCTCTGTGTCTGCAGGATGTGGAACTGTCCCCTAACACAGTCAGTCACAAGAACGCCACTGATTCACACCTCAGAGCTGACCAAATCCTCAATCTGTTTCTGTTGGTCACACGCTCGTTCTTTTCAAATTGCAATCAAATACAAGGAGTTACTCACTAAGGTTCTATGAATTCTATCTGACGTTAATTCAGAGATGATTTGGATTTCTACCGACAGCAGCAGACAGGGGAAAAAAATAAAATAAAATTAAGCACAACTCTACACGACGATCAGAGAAAATGTCAGTTTTTATATGTTTAAATATGGGTGTGATTCCACACCACCACAGATTTTCACAGATTTGTTAATGAGTTTGAAGACTGAATGTCCTCTGGAGAAAGGTGACTAGAATCAGTTGGTAGTATAAAGACGACAGCCATGCTAGCAGCTCTGTCAGGCTGTATTTAGACACAGTGTTGCTTTGAGGTACATGCTAATGTCAGCATGCTAACATGCAGAAGTTTTAGAAGGTACTGTGTTCATTATCTTAGTCTAGCTATTAGTTTTGCAGGTATTTGGTCGCACACCAAATGGATAAATTGACATTCTGACTTGATTTTAGCGCTAATGGAAAAATCAGGGGGTCACCACAGTTAGTATGCACAAAATTTCACGGCAGTCATTCCAATCATTGTTGACAGTGGTGGACCGGCTGCCACACCAAGCTGCCATACATAGAGCCACGCTGCTAGCATATCTAAAAAGCAACTGTAGGTAGGTCATAATTTATTCACTCTGAGAGTGGATTTAGTGTTCGGCTTAACCTATTTTGTAAAGCTTACTTTTAATAACAACTTGCTTTACTATTTAAAAATGTACAGCAAGTACACAACTTCAATGCCTGCTTCTCATTAACCTTTAACTTTTATAGGTTAACATGTGCATTCCTTTCTGCTGGTCTGAACAGAAACACACACACACACACACACATGCACGATGCTCCAAGGCAGAAGAAAAGCCTTGTTTCACAGCAACTAATGGTTTTAATAATGTGTGTTTGTACAAGTATGTGTGTGAGAGAGAGACACCAAAGCATAAGATTGCAGGCAGCTGCTGGGAAAATACCTTAACGCACACACACACACACATACACACACACACACACACACACACACACACACATTGGTGCCTTTGAACAACCAGATGTGGCTGTGCAGCAGGTTGTGAGCATCAGTGCACCAAAAAACAGGGTGAGTGGAGGGCTGGGTCTGAAGCTAAACCAGTTAATGGAATACAGATTTCCTCAACCTGCTTCAGCCCAAGGATACGGCTGAGCCAGCAGAGATGTTTTTCACCATCCTACAATATCATAAACATTAGATATGATAAACATGTATTGATAAATAATTAAAAAAGTGTGAATTTACAAATTCAAAGGTAAGAAATGCATAAAATCACGGCCAGGCTGGCATGAGGTAGGCCCTAGGCATCATCATCATCAAGCAAGCAAGCAAGAACATTTGTCAGTACAATGTTATTATTACTTTTAGAAAGGACAGACAGAGCTTCAAGAGTAACACAGAATTTCCATGAAAAACCTTAAATTAGACAGGAATTAGAGATTATAAAATCAGAGCCAAATTAAGGATAAAGCTATCAGTGGGACTGGAACCCAAAATAAGCACATTGTACAGTGATGTTCTTGATCAGGGACTCATTTCCATCAGGATCTTCTATTAGTGACTTTGCTAAATTTTAAACCAAACAGGGATTCTGAATTAGGAAACAGGTAATGAGCATGACACGCACACACACACACACACACACACACACACACGCACACACATACACACAGACCTTTTCATGTGCAGAGACATGTGCTTCCTCTCACATTTCGCCTTTTAGTAGAGAACAAAGCAGTGTAATTAAAAGTCCACGCAGTCAATTAAGACTTATTTTGAGGCGTGTATTCACAGAGCTCGTTCTGTCGGTGAGAGAGGGAGCGAGGAGGTGGGAGTAGGTGTCAATACACTGAGCTCTGTTCTGTGCTGCAGGAAAAACACTTTACAGGTGATTTCTTTCTTAAATCTTTTCCACATTTTTTTCTTCCTCATTCTTCTCTCAGTGTTAGTCTTCTTTTCCATCTCTTCCCTCCTGATCCTTGAACTTCTGTCCCCTTCCCTTCCCTCTTCTCTTCTTCTTTTTCTATCCTGGTATCCTCTTCTGAAGCCTGTCATTGCTTCTCCTCCTTTTCCTCCTCTGATCGTCTTTTCCTACTGATGCCTCTTCCTTCCCCTGTGCTTTCCCATCATCCTCTCATTTGCTTTTTCTTTCTCTTCTTCCTCACACTTCCTTATCCTGCTCCGCCTAATGTCACCCAACTCCTACTCTCTTCATTTTATTTCTCCTTCTCATAGATAGGCTAAGATAAGGTAGAGCCCAGAGGAAATAAAAAGAAATATTTATAATAAAATATACAAACGTAACACAAGAACTCAGATATTAGATCTTTTTTTCTAAACCAACTGGATTGTATTCATCAATGACATCTTCTTACTTTGATGCTTTCAATTTCATCACTTTCTACAATATCTGTGCATGACAATACTTAATGGTTAAAATTGTTGAAGTCAGTTTATAAAATGATGAAAATTAACACAGCAGGAGATCATCATTGGAGATATGCCTTCTTATTCCGGACATTCTTCTTCCTCCTCAAATCCTGGTGCTTACCCACAGTGCAACTCAACCACCGACAGTTTGGTCAGATATTCAGGTGTTTCGCTTGTTGCAGCTAATGCAGATTTTAGCTGCAAGCCTCAAGCATGAGGAGCAGGCTGCAGAGGTTTGGTGAGATCACTTCTTTCAAAGTCCACACTTCTAGATTTGTTTCACGTTCAAACTTGTCTTCAGCCCCAACTGACATTGACTCAAGTGACATCACTTGAGGCAAATTATGACACAGCACACTCAAGAGCCACAAAGCCTTTTTCCACTTATTCCATACCCCTTTAATGTCAGGGCTCTTGGCAGGTGCTGGTTAAAGCAAATAAACTATGGTTAAGTATGTACTATAACTATGTACTATGGGGGGGGGGGGGGGGCTTACTGTGATTCTGCATCTGATATATAATAATCAATTAATAACCACGTCAAACCTCCATAACATGAAAACCAAACATCACAGGTTAATACAATATGGCCAACTAAAGCAGAGCACAGTATAACTTACTCTGCAGTGATGTACTATATTCTACTTTATCGGCACCAATAAGACACGAATAGGTCAAACTGCCTATAATGAGCATCAAATCAAAAGCAGACAACACCAGGGTGCCTACAAGGCATCGAGTCCTCATCAACAACAGTTAAAGTTACTGCAGATGAGCACAATCACTTCTCTGTACAAATCCATCAATGTGAGGGTCACGTATCAACAAACCAGCCTGAGTGGGACTAACAACGTTTTTTTTTCTTCTGATCTTTCAGTTTACCTGTTAACATGACTGAAATGTTGTGCTGCCATGCTTCGATGGTCATTGCAAGAATAGCATGCATGCCAGTATCTTTATTAGAGTGAATCAACCTCATGCATGAATCATACATCAATAATAGCCTAATTAAACGCATGATCAATGACAATGACGACACAGAAAGATAGAAATGCATGGCAAAAATAGCAGGTCGACAATATTTCAGAGACCCTCCAAAATTTCGCAAATCATGTTTTCAGGGGAGCTCATGTCTCATTAAGAGGAGCCAAGCTCCCCCTGGCTCCCCTGTAGTTCACACCCTGCACACAGGTGCATCAGTGTTGTAATGTTACACATATGAAGTATGAATACAAAAAAGTATTAAGTGTATTCAGGGGTGCATTACAAGATGAAAACAAGAGTAGGACTTAACATCGGCGATATCAGTCTGAGGTATGTAGTAACTGCAAATGGTGATAAAACTTGCTTTATATAGTTGTACAGACTGATAGCCATTGGATGGATCTCCTGTGGCATTCAGCAGTGCACCTGGTGCTAGCAGTTTGCAGCTTACGGTGCTCCAGTGTTCATCCAGAGAAGCATGAAGGTAGTGAGAGATGTTGGGCATGATGCTCCATAGCTTCAGCAGCATCCTCCCTCCCTTGTTCCTCATTTTTTCTCTTCTTGTCCATGTCACTTCAATTAGAGTTAATTCAATTAAAATGTTGAAACACGTCTTTACTTTGGATGCTCATGAGCTCCCACTGACTTATTAATTACATTCAGGATAACAGACAATGTAACAACAGCAGCATGAGAGGATGCGCCGCAAAAGAAGACAAAAGCTGTGAAAGTGAGACTCTCACCATGACAGCTTTTTTTTAGCAAAAGAAAGAAAAGACACATGTCATTTGAACTTGAATTTGTCCAAACTTTCAGGCTATTAGCTAAGTTGAAAGTGGAAAAACCTTTAGAATTTCAGACAACAAAGTCTTACAAAAGTTTGCCTTTGCAGATATTTTAACTTTGGATTTAATTACACTGCTGCAAAAAACACTATAAAGTATGAAAAAAAAAAAAGAAAAAGAGCTGCAATAAATACAATAAACACAACAATAAATACAACATGTGAGTCTGAATTTCCGTAAACAAAGCCAGTTAGCTTCCAAATTAATAAACAGTTTGAACAGGCGATGAAATTTTCTAAGCTTGTTATCATTTCATGCAGCGAGTCAGCAAGCTGCAGCACACCTTTGGGGAAACTTGGCAGAACTGATGAGGAAGGTGCGAAGACACGAGAAGGAGCGAGGGAAGGAAAGAGAGACTCCCTTTGGGTAAATTTTCACCTCTGATCAGGGTGGGGGGTGAGAAAAGGAGAGGGTACAATTCAACAAGAGGAGAAGAAAGGGAGAAATAGAACGAGTGCCTGGAAATCTGAAGACTGAGCAGAATAAAAAGCTGCGAGGTGAGCCGATAATTTGATCTCTACTGGGGAATTATTTATTTCCCCTTGATTATCGTGTTGTTGTGAAGTTGCAGAGAACTCGTCCACACGGCTCACCTGAGTGGAAAACTGTTTATCAGACTCTAATAAGATGATAACGCCTTTTACACAAATAAACAGATTCCTCCCCACCAGATTCTGGCTGTGAATTGTTCTGTATGTTTCTGCCATTTACAAATGTGTTGTTGTCATCCACAGAGGTTTGAAAGATGAAACCCTCTTGCAGGTATTTAGAAATCACCTCTACTGTCTTTGTATTGTATCATATAGGACTCCAGGGGTGTTTCTAGTAATTTTTTGTATAGTTTGTATAGTTTTTTTGATAAAGCAGCTCTATTTTGAGTTTTTTTTTTTTAATGCCCTCTTGCACCTTATCTTAATTCAAAGTACGTACATATCTTAATCACTGAGGAATTAAACGTGAACATAAAAAACAGTTCTTTACAAGGAATATATAATTAATATAATTAGTCGTCATTAGTAGTAGTAATTAGTATTATTAGGCGATTGAGCAGAAACAAAACACTTCACAGCTCTTAACATTAAACTTAAGACATTTATTGGAACTGCTCACATCTCCATCATCATAGACACTTTGTCTTTGTCAATATTGTTAGAAAAATGAGAATAGAAATAATAGCAATAACACTATAAGACATAATGGGCAGCCTACGTTACTGCTAGCAATGGAAGCCTGTAATGACCTGTTGCTAGCTTTACATCTGTGCTTGCTGTTGAAAGTGAACTATGGTAGCCTGGTAGCTGCCTAGCGTGGGCGCTCTCTCTTTCTCTAAATCTGTTGAATGATGATGTAGTTCTATCGTATGACAATTTGGTTCAAATTACAATTTAAAAGTTATAATGCTATAATAATCTTGCCTGCTGCCATTGTTCCCGGTACCATTGTAGCATTTCTGTCCGTGGGCCCAACCGCTAACAAGAAAGTTGTAGGATTCAGACTCATGGTCAGGGACAAAAGGCTAAGATATTTACCGGGGAACTGGAGAACAGGCGTAGTCCGAAACAGGCTGGTTCAGCAACCGGAGATCAGTCCATATGAAATTGCTGGAGAGTCTTGCATGGAAACAATGACAGTGTGGCTAAGAGTGAGTGTGGCAGAGCAGCTTAAATACTGCACTGATTGTTATGAGCCTCAGGTGTGTGATCAGGTGAGCAGGCAGGTAGGCGTGCCTGCGTGTGAAAAACTACTGTTGGCAGCAGGTAAGAAACAATATACTGTGACATGCTGTGGTCCGATTGTGTTTTCCAGCTAATAAGTTCCAGATATAATCACAAGCAAGTATCTGTTTACAAAAAATTCTACTTCAGTATGTTCAAGTCTCTATTAGTCAATGCCAGCAGCACTTACAGTGATTCTGTTGGGGATAAAAGTTAAGAGTGTTACCTTTCAAAAGAGACCAAAACCATGCATGTCCTCCAAATGGTTCAAGAACAGCTATTGATTTAATTTATGATATGATAATGTAGTTCACTGATATGATAATGTGGTTGTCATGTGATAATCTAGTTCTGTGCTATAATGGTTTTATTTTATAATAGTCTAATTCTGTTGGATCAAGATGTTCTACGACAATGTCATACCGCAACATCATAATGTAGTCCATGGTGAGGTGTTGTTCTGAAGTATAATTATGTTATTATCTTGTATAATAACGTAATTCTATGGCACACTTACTCAGTAAGTAGTATCAATTGGTATCTGGCTCGATCAAAAACATACATTCAATTCTCACATTGACACGCTTGTCAGCAAGCTTCAACAAAATGGTCACGTTACCTCTAAACACGCCCCTGCCTGCACTCTTGCACCCCTAGATTCATTTTATCGCCCTGCCCTCCGTTTCATTACTGGTGACAGTTATTCTACTCATCATTGCATCTTGTATGAAACACGCACCTCTTAATAATAAGATATGACAGGCATTGGTTTTTATCATGGCAGCATGTCGTCATATATCACCATCATTGTTAACCTGGTCCCATATTCTTATTTGACGCATTGAAGTCATTGGCTAATGGTCCAAGTCCTGCATGCAAACACCAAATTTGGAGAACCTGCTTTTAATTTTTGTGCTGCATACACTTCAGATATTTTGTAGCACACACTATTTACTACTATAAATAACGCTTGAATGAATGAATGAACAATGATATAATTCTGAAGTATGATGATGTTGCTCCATAGTGTCATCATGTGGGTCAGTACAGTGGTATGATAATTCTACAATATGATGATGTTTCTCAAAAGACTGTTGTATTTCTGTAAAATAATAATGTGAATCTATCGTACAGTACAACAGTATCACAATATGATCTTGTATTTTGTATGTAAAGCTTTTGTCCACCTGACAGCTTAGTTCATTCAGTCTGTCAAATAAAACTTTATTAAACCACAGCCTAATTACAGGTTACAGACCGTGTGTGTGTGTGTGTTAGTGTGTGCACGTGTGTCTGTGTGCATGTGTGATGTGAAGTCCATATGAGAGCTCTAACAGAGTGGAGTGTGGGATCAAAGGGCTCTGCGGGCAGCCACTGTGGTCTGGTTCACCACCGATACTGACGTCAACACAGAGGGAGATGGGAGATGGGAGAGAGGGGTGAGAGAGGGGATAGAGCGGGTGAGGACAACCCAGGGCACACCGCACTACCACATTTGTAGTCTATATAAGGCTTGTTTTCTCGACGACAAAATGTTTTTGTAGAGAAAACTCAGCCAAAAGGTGAATTTTAAATATTCTTCTTATTATTTTACATTTTCTATTTATGCATTTTATAAAGATACAGTCATTTCAGGTAACCAGATGAATACATAGGTTGAACCCAACACATGTGATTAAAATAGTTCACAGCTCATAATTATTTGATAATTAGACTGACCAAGACATTTCATTTGTCAAACACACCTCAAACTATCATTAGAGAAACAATTATACAACAAATCTGAGATATTCAAATTCTTTTCTTTGTCATATGCACTCAAAAATGCTGACTTTGTACAAATCTTTGGTTGTATTAACCTGGTTTTCAGCTTTCTTCAGTGTCATCCGCGATGTATTCTGGGAAGTTTCTTCTACCACTGGTTTTGGTTTGGAATCTGCAAGTGGAACAGCTCAGTTAGTAAGAACATCTGGAGGGCTGGATGACCAGTAACCCACCCTTTCCAAATAAGGGAAACCAGAGGGAGGGGCGGCAAAACACGAGAACACGCACCAACACACAAAGCTGCAAAGCAGCACATGCAAACACTCAAGAAAACACATGAGAATGTACTGAAACACACAAACCACACGGTGAGATGTCCAATGAAAACACACGCTGATACACACACGCATGCTGCACACCCACCCACCCACACACACACACACACACACACACACACACACACACAGTGCTGTCCACAGGTGGCTGCTTGGAAACAGAAAAAAAGTTGCTTATTTTAGATCCTGTCAACCTGGGCCCCTGGGCATTCACACACACACACACACACACACACACACACACACACATGCACGCATGCACACTGACACACACCCACACACACCCACACACACACATCCAGCCATGAATGAAGGCTTGTCGAGGGAAAATTACCTGTGGGTGCACAGCGAGTTGTAAGGGTTTAAGTGTGTAAACAGTCCAGTTTCTATTTAATACACACTGACTCAGTCTCAGTCACCCAGTGGCTACATCTTAGGCAAATCAGTTTCTGATTGTGGTTCTGATCACAGTAAGGCACATACTCCATTTAAAATGTATGTGCACATTTGTATTAAATACACATGTTTCCAGAGAATAAGAAGAGAAAGTTCATCGCTGTCCATCCAAAAACAAGACAGATCCGAGATGCAGTTAGCCTAGCTTAGCACAAAGACAGCTTGCCTCGCCTCATCATAAATGAATAAAATAAAATAAACCTACCAACAACTCCCAAGCTGTCAAACAAGGATTTTGGAGTGTGAGCGTTGGCTGTGTAGCCAACAATTTTTGGCTCATTAGCAACGGAAGTCTGTGGCCTTGTGTGTGGAGTATCAATTAAAATAGCTTTCATTTGAATACAAATTGTACATAATGAGTGCACTAACATTAACATTAGCTTGATGTTAGTTAATGTTATAATTATTGTTAAAAATGGAAGAGCTATCATGTTTGGCAATCCCACCTGGATTTGATTTTTATATTCCCCCCCCCCGATAATTGTGGCTAAAAATGACAAATTCACAGTCAAGTTTCTAATTTTCTTTTTCAGTTTGGATAGAGGGGCGACACAGTGGTGCAGTGATTAGCGCTACTGCCTCACAGCAAGCAAGCTTCTGGATTCAAACCCCCCTGTGTGAATTTCCTCCAGGTGCTCCGGCTTCCTCCCACAGTCCACAGACATGCAGGTTTGGTTTACTCTGAATCACCTGTGAAGGTGAGCGTGAATGGTTCTTTGTCTCTGTACTGTGTGTCAGCCCTGTCATAAACTGGTGACCCATCTACGGCTCCATGTCAGCTCGGATCGCAACCCTGCAAAGAATAACGGATATTTATTATTATCTGTTTTATATTATTGATAATGGATCAACAGACTTTTAATGCAGCTAAGCTAGCAGTTTCCCCCTGCTTCTAGTCTTTGTGCTAAGCTAGGCTAAATGTGTCTGAACCTGCTGAAAATTGCTGTGAACCCATATTCTTTAGCATCATAATCAATAATAACACATTTATAGCCTCGTGAAAGTTGCAGGAAATCAGTTTTTAGCTCTTGATGCAGTTCCTGCTGGCCACCAATAGAGGTCATCAAAGGTTAAAGATCAGAAAGTGAACCTTTGCGCAACTGAGGGTTGTGAGAGCGTTCGCTTCAACACACAGCTACAGAGAGAGCATGTATCCTGCTGAATGGTGACCAGATGGGGACAAAAAAACGTGTGTGTGTGTGTGTGTGTGTGTGTGTGTGTGTGTGTGGGCCACAAGTTGGGCTCGAGTTGCCATGAATATCTCTTTGAAGGAATAAATGCTTTGAAAAGAATTCAAATGGGAGACAGAGATAATGATGGTGCTGTACTGTACGGTGTAGCTCAGGAGTCTTTTGTGTGTTTGTTCCTGTGAGTGTGTTTGCATGCTTGTTTCCCTCTACGTGTGTTTGTTATGTTGACCGCGAGTGTGTGTCTCAGTGGGGTTGACGTCAGGTGCAGCGCAGGTGGGCAGCAGGGGGAAGGGATGAAAAGGTCTACAAAATAAACACACCTGATCTCACTGGACTCATAACAGAATGCATGACAGCAGTCATTTTCACAGCAGAAAACGAAAATGTTTTTGCATCAGACCAACAGTCCGGAGCGCCACTAGCATCCTGTAGAGGCTGCAGTGTTCATTAAAGCCATAATACGAGAGCGTTGGGCAGAACTAACAACATGCTGATAATTTAGTTATTCTTAGAGCCTTACAAGTAGTGGTGCTAAAATGTAAGGTTTGTTCTGCCGGTGGAGAGAGAGGAAGGGGTCCATGGTGGTCATTAAAATGAGTTCATCATCTTGGGATAGAAAATATTACACATAACTGACCTGCAATCAGATTAATGTTGACCAGAATGACAAATCAACAGGTGACAGACATCCTGCAGGACAGCTGCCTTTTTCCGTTTGTCAGTCCTCTTTTAAAACTCACTTAAAACCTTTGTTTTGTTTTTTAATTTAAGAAAATTGCTTTCTTTATTTTTTGACTTAATTGGTCATGCTAGCAGCATGGACATAGCACTGTCAGATAATCCAGACTGAAATATCTCAACAGCTATTAGATCAATTGCAATGGCTTTTTTTTCCCTCACAGATATTCATCGTCCTCGGAGGATGAATCCTACTGATGTTGGTGATTCCCTGGATTTTCCTCTAGCACCACCTGCAGGTTGTATGTGTGGTGTCGAGTAAATGTCTGGCTGGCAATTGAACAGATTGCCTTCCGATTTGATCCAGATATTTATATTGCCTACAGGATGAATTGTGATAACTTTGTTGACCCTCAGACTTTTCATCAGACCAGATACCAAAATATTTTGGTTTCTGACAAAATATCTCCAAAACTAATGCCTTAATTATACTTTCCGTTCAGTGCTACTTAGCAATTGTTAGCATGCAAAACTAAGATGGGAACGTGGTAAACAATATACCTGTTAAACATCAGCATTTTAGCATGATTATTGTGAGCATGCTAGGATTATAATGAAAGCTGCGCCTATCTATCAGATATACTTAGGCACAGCTTTCACTTTCAGAATCTGCAAGCAGGGATGTACATTTACTTGAGTACTGTACTATAATAGAGTACAATTTTTAGATACCTGTCCTTTACCTGAGGATTTCCATTTTATGTTACAAGAAAAGTCGTGTAAGAGATGAAACAACCACTATATAAAGTAAAATGCTGCTTACACATCATACATCAAAATTAAAACATCTAATAACATCACACGTTTCTGTATAATGATGACTTTTGGCATTTTAATTACATGTTGCTGAAAATACAGACTAATTTTACATTAAAGTTATGCTAATTTTACTTAAGTAAAGGATGTGAAAACTCATTGCACCAGTGTACTGAGGGTCCACTGTAAGTTTGTAGAAGTAACATGAATTCTTATCACAGTGATAATAATAATAACGACAGTAAAATGTAAATCAACCATTAGTGGCCTTGCCACTCTCTTATAATTGCATAACTGACTTAACCAATCACAGGCCATGTGGACACATCATCCTGCTCATCCTCCTCAGCCAATCAGAAGCTTTGTCCAAACTGTTCATACAACACACAAATAATGCGGAAATATCAGCAGAAACAGTGTAACTGTGCAGGTTCAGCATGTGATGCATCTCTGCATGCATGTCCATTTACATTGAACGGGTGTTCAGGGCACCTCTTCCTCTCCAGTATCGATATAATTCCTTCACATCTACAACAGAGTTTCAGTTATTAAAATCCGATTTTTTTTTTGTTTGTTTTTTTGTTTTTTTTTCCACTTGCTGTGTAAATAACTTGACAACAACAATGAACTGAGTGGAAGTGGAGTTGGTTTGGTTATTGGTTGGTTATTTGTCACTTGATTTCTTCTCCTGTTGTTTGTCTTTGTGTGTGTGTGTGTGTGTGTGTGTGTGTGTGTGTGTGTGTGTGTGTGTGTGTGTGTGTCTCATGTGCTACAAGGACAAACAGTGCCCCCTGGGGATGAGTCTCCTTCTAGTCTCCTCTCCTGTTTTTTTTATCCTCCCTGTTATTTCTTCCTTTTCAGCTTTCTTCTTTTTCAGCTTCCCTCATTTGTCCTTTCTCCTCTTCCTTTTTTCACTTCCTTCCTCTCCTCCTTTGTTCCATCCTCTTTTCTTGCATCACTCACTTCATCTCTGTCCACCTTTTCTCCTCTTTTTGCACCCACTCTGTCCATTTCCACTTATGTTTGCCAATAGAAGTGGAAGGACGGGAGTGACAAAGTGGGGATGAGAGACAGAGTGAGGTAGACACACAAAGAGAGAGAGAGAGAGAGAGAGAGAGAGAGAGAGAGAGAGAGAGAGAGAGAGGTCATCTGGCCAAAGAAAAGCCACCTGCAGCCTCAGCAGACTGAAAACATCATCTCACTCCTCCCTCCACTCGTTTTTTTCCTCCACTTCTCCAATTTCCAACTCATTTCCCCCCCCCCTCTCCTTCTGCTACTCTCAATTTGTGTGTGTGTGTGTGTGTGTGTGTGTGTGTGTGTGTGTGTGTGTGCGCGTGTGTGAGAGAGAGAGAGAGCGAGCAGGTATGGGTGTTAGTGGAGTAAATAGAAGGGAGGGCTGAGCAAATTTCCCTAAAATTGACATTGGTTCTAATATATCACATACATAAAGTACATGCACACACTCATGCATGCACATACACAGAGACACACTCATTCTGATTAAAAGCAGCTGAACAAACTGACCGAAAGAGGGTCATAAATTAAGACGTGATGGAGGGAAAGCAAAAAAAAAAAGAAACATTTTACCAATGTGACAGATGGATGGAGGAAATGTTTCATTTTCATAACTTAAATGCACTCAGCACAGATACTGAGAGAAAAAGGAGAGGATGGAGAAAGGAGAGTGACTGAAGATGGAGAGATGAAGTCGTAAGGCCTTTACAGACTGGTGATGTGTGAAATGCGAAAGATTCCCCAGCAAATATTGTGCATCAAAACTGTTCATACTGGCAACGATGCTAACAATTTCAGCAATTCAGTTCAATAAAAGGGTTGGAGAGTTGTGCCATACACTGACTGTCATACACTGACTGTCATACACTGACTGTCTATCAGTCGGGGTGACTGTTTAGTTTTAAGTTTAGCCGCATCATGCAGTCAATCAATTACTCCTGATGGCAGCATCTATTTTTTCCCGCCTTTTAAATAATCAAACATCTCAGTATAAAATGTAACACATTAGCATGTGTTAGCCAAACCTGCTATGAGACTGTTGCCTTGCTACCAACTCTACTGCATCCAAAAGTAAAATATACAAACTACTAAATACAGTGTGATGAGAAACACAAGCAATCAATGGGTCCACCACTGTCATTAGGAGTTGAGACGTTATGTCAATTCCGGACAACGTGATTTGGTTAATACCTTTATTAGTGATATGAAAGCTCAGAAACATTGACCTTATTATGTAAAAATGGATGCATGCTTTTTCACCATGTAATATTTGTGGTGTGTTTGAGGTACAATGACAAAAAGAACAGTTTAAATATATATCGACGTGTGAATTAAAAAAAAACACCCCTGATGTGTAAAGGCCTGTAGAGTGACAGCAAATAATACGACTAAATAGTCCTGAAAAACGTAACAAGAAAATTACATTTAAAAACAAATCTGAAGCTAAACCTACACTTGAAGAGCAACACAAGACGGAAGAGGAGGAATGAGAGAGGGGCGAAGAAAGACAATAAAAATAAAATAGTGGCAAATTGACTTTTAATTGGAAACATTTAGAGAAAACAAAAACTAAACAACATTTTGTTGTGTGGTAATAGATAATAAAGTTGATGATCAGTCCAACTGTCAGTCAACTTACGGGACTACTGCTGGGAAATAGCCTGAAAGCAGCTGCGGTGCTCAGACATCACTGTGTGCATTAACAGCTGAGCACTGATGAAATCTAAAGGCACTTCTTAACCAACAGTTGACAAAAAATGAGGAAAAAGAGACTTAAAAAAGACTTTAAAAAGCTAGTATGGGCCTTTATAAAGAAAGAAAAAGGACTGAAGGATAAGAGGAAACGAGAAGCAACATCTGGAAACAAACCCAGCAACTAATTCCAGTCACATTACAGATTATACACATTTGGATTATTGTCACACACCAGATTTACTGCACTGTTTGGTCCTTATTCCACTACTTATTCAGTCTTCTTTTGTTCATGTATATCCGTATATATTATTTATATTACACACACAGTTGCCAGTTCATTGGGTCCACTCAGCTAAAACTAATGCAGTCTAATCCAGCAGTCCTGCAGTAAATCCTCCCGTCATGAATCTTAGAATATTCAGTTTTTTCTGAAATTCTTTTAGAGGCGTTTATTCAACTCTACGATCATTTCGGAGGATGTGGTTTGTGCTGCTGAGCTATATCACATTTTACAGAGAGGTGTTGCTGTTATTTAGTCTACCTTCATATGAATAGGTTGGACAAAACAATAGAAACACGTGTCAGGATGAGGTGTGTGTATGTCCACTGCGTGCAGGATCTCTAAAGGCTGAAGCCACTGTGATGTTCCTGTTGCTTAGACATCAACAGTGTGTGTTCTCTGCTTTGATGAGGCTTTTTTTCTGCTGTTGAATATGTACAGAATGTGAGGCTGTTCGATGAGTGTGTGCTCGCTGCACCTTCTTGCACTGTCACTGGCCTTTGTATTAAGTGTTAATTTTTGTGTGATTTGTCTTCTTCTCTGCTGAATTCTAGTAAGACTGTACTGAGTAAAGCAGTTGCATACTTCTAATTAATAATCATCTGTACACACAGGCATCACCTCTATAGAAAAGGTTTTTGGTTTGGACATAAGGACCCAGAGACGGGGTTTACACACGGGCCCGGCCTGATGTTGTTCCACTTCTGAATCTTTCTTGCTTTCCCTTCTCAATATTGCTTCATAACTGACCATCAGAGATTTTATTACTGAAGAGGTATATCTTACAAGAAAGCAAGGACCAGAGAAAAGAGAAAGCTAACAATAAAACACATGACACACACTGTTTTTGTAGCAGAGTTCTGATTTTCTTCGTCCTCCAGAAATCGTCTCATGAACCACTGATGCAGTGAGTGAGTGAAGGAGGGACAACAGAAGATGGTAGGCTCTCCTTGACTATGGCGAGAATTATGCACATAAACACATTTTGGACAAGGCATTGATGGAGGGAGGTGAGGCAAAGAAGAGGAGAAAGAGGAGGTGCAGCTCCACACCCCCATCCCCTCCTCCTGGCCTTAAATAAATTCCACTGGCGTCTTGTAAATTTTTATTTTTGTGGCGCTGCCGCTGCTGCTTTTTTGGCTGCGGGCCCCATCTGTCGGCCAGCTGCTAGATGTTTGGGAGGAGGAGGAGGCGTGTGTGCGTGTGTGTGTGTGTGTGTGTGTGTGTGTGTGTGTGTGTGTGTGTGTGAAGGGTTAAGGGCAGAAAACACACACACACTAATACAGGGAGGGATTAAACGCCATTGGATGGGTATGTTTGCAGGTTTATGAATATGCATAACGGGCGAGAGAGGTTTAAATGGGTAGGAAAAGAGGAGATGGGGAGGTGGTGGGGGGAGAGAGGGGTGGAATGAGAAATGGAGGATGAGCAAGAGATACTAGGTAAGATGAGAGAGGAAAGAGAAGAAGGGAAGGAAAGAGGAAAACAGGGATGAAAGATGGAGGAGTGGAGAGGAGAAAGATAAACAAGGGAAAGAAGAAGAGAAAGAAAAATTAATCTTGGCGTAAAGAGTGAGAAAGGATAGAAAGACAGAAGAGGGGAATGATGGGGATAACAAGGGAGGAAGAAAGGTCAGAGGAAAAATGTTAGGAAGAAGAATCGAAATGGAGAGATAATTGGCGTGGAAAATGGGGAGAAGGAGAGATAAAGGTGGGAGGATGAAGACAGAAGGAGGAGATGAAAGAGGAGGGGTGAGGAGGGTGAATAGAAGGGAAGACAAGAAGAAAAAAGATAAAGGGAGGTAAGGGTGAGGGAAAAAGACAGAAGGAGGAAAAAGTGGCAAAATGAAGGAAAGAGGAGAGAGATGGGAAAGAGAGGAAAAAATGTGTGAAAAAGGAAGAACACGGGATGAGGAATGTGAATAGAAGGATGGACAGAAGGTGACAACATGCAGACATGGGAGGGAGACGGGATGAGGAAAAAGGATAGAGAAAAAAGGGAGGAAACAAGGGAGGAAGAAGAGAGCAGGCCACGAGGAAAAAGAAAATAAGACAGCAGCAGATGAGGCAAGGTAGGGAGAAGGAAGTGAGAACAGAAAGGGAGTGGGTAAGGGAGGAGATGGGGGGGAAAGGGATGGATGGATGGATGTGTTTGGGCACAGTGCCAGTGCCAGGATGGGGGGACCTTTGGGCAAGGCATCATGGGGAAAGAGAAACAGATGGTTTGTGAACCTTTTATTAGACGCTGGTAAAGAAAAAAAGTCACCAAAAAAACATTAATCAAGCGCGCCCCGGAAACAGCAGCTACTGTGTCAGTCTGCAGCTTTTCTAGAGGTGCGTTTGTTGTTGTGTTCCTTTGTCCTTATTTTATCAAATTCTCGGTTTTGAGAGGTGTCTTTCCCCCTGACGGGATACTGATTGAAATACAGATAAAGACGTGCACACACACACTTGTACTGTGAAGACCCTCAATGACAAAATAGGCTGTCTGGCCCCTAACTGTCCATGTTTGTCATAACTTCAGTCCTCCTGTGAATAATTTCCATATCTCCAAAAACTGTCCTCACTTAAAGGTGTAAAACTGAAACTCGTCTTAACAAACATGCAAGAGTGTGTCTACTGAAGAATAATCCAGCATGAATATTCCCAATAATCCCAACAGTTAAGAGAGAGCTGGGGTGATAACCTCCTCTCGTTTGCTTGCGTGTCCCAACTTTTCAAAAAAAAATTTTTTTGTTTTCCAGAAATGTTCTTGCTGTTAAAGAACACCCTCATTCAAAAATGTCCTCACGTTTAACAGTGTGCTCAATTTTCCAAATGTCGTCACTCCCCAAATATGTCCTCACTCTGCATAACTGTCCTCACTTTCCTAAATGTTCCCATTGCCCAAAAATGTCCCCGCTTCCCAACAATGTCCTTACATTAAGAAAATATTGTCACTTCCTGAATATGTCCTCAAAACATCCTCACTATCAAAGTATATCCTTATTTTCTGAAAAGTCCCAAATCTTACCAAACCAAAATTGTCCTTCCGAGATACGAACTTGAAATTGGTCCAAACAAACTAACATTGAAATGAAAGAAAATCATTAAATAATTGAATAAAACTGCCCTGTTTACACACACACAGTATGTGAATCTGAGCATACGTGTGTGTATATCTTTTGGTCCAGGTCAGGTGTGTGTGTGTGTGTGTGTGTGTGTGTGTGTGTGTGTGACCTACTTTTACTGAATGGACACCCTAAAACACAGCATACTCTTCCCCTCAGTGGGTTGATAAATCTGTTTGGGGTGATTCTTTTCTTTCTTCCTTTTTTGTATTTGTTTGTTCCTCTGTTGCTTTAGACAGCACTGGACATGGTGTGTGTGTGTGTGTGTGTGTGTGTGTGTGTGTGTGTGTGTGTGTGTGTCTTTGTTCCTATTTATGGGACAAAAGCCTTCAGTGACCCAATAAGGGAAATAGAAATCAGAGTGTTATATTGTGAAACAGCTCTGCTGCTTTTATCCACACACCCAGTTAAAAAAATAAAAAAATAACACAAAATAGATTTTATTCTTATGTGATACATAAAAGGCAGAAAATGGTTTGTCCTGAAACAACATTTACACAAGAGCAAAGATATTTAACATGTCATATCATTTCAATAGATTTTCATTTTCATTTTCTCGGATCTTGTTCCTTCAAAATGTTTTGTGCATCTGACGCTGTGAATACAGAATAAGAGAAGAAAATGGTTGAACAATGAAAAATATTAAGTAGAAGTATCTGCCCTCAGCTTTCCATCAAACAGCTACCGACCACTGCAATCAATTACATCTTACTGGATCATGTGTGTCCACTTCGTCCCACTGTGCTTAAATGAAGCCAATGATGAAGTCAAACCGAAAGCGAGCCAACGGGGGGCGAATGAGGGGTCTTGTCTTCTCTTCTGGAGAGCTTTCGGTTGTCTCTCGTTATATATAGTCAGTGGTCGGTACAGCAGCTTCACACTTAACTGTCCCAGTGTCATGCAGACACATTTGGTTTTATTTGTCCAGTTCAGGAGATACCCACTGCTGATCGTGCGTGTGTGTGTGTGTGTGTGTGTGTGTGTGTGTGTGTGTGTGAGTGGTATTGAAAGACGTAATTGAAAAATTCCATTGCAATGTGCTCTTGGAAAATTGTCCCAATTTCTCAGAAATTCCTCACTCTCCCAAAATGTTGTCACTTCCAGAATATGTCCCTATTAACAAAAAATGTCCTCTCTCCAAAATGTCCGAATTTTCCAAAAAATGTCACCACTCCCCAGAAATGCCCTCACTCGCTGGCGTTTTGAGAACCAATTATCTGCAATGTGTTTGACGCAGCCTGAGAAATCAACGAGGATTTCTGCGTGTTTGTGATCTGAGCCCGGCTTCACAGAAACTGAGCACTAAATGTTGCTGAGGATTTGGACACTTTTGGACAAACTAATTCTTGATCCCCTTCAAGTGTGACCTGACTGAAGAGCCTCCATGTTTGATTCAGCAGATGTTACATTCGAGACTCACTCAGGCTTTGGCACCATAACACAGCAGGTTCTCTGGCTGCAGGATAATTTAACATAATGTAGATCACCAACCAGCCTTTGTAAATTGCTGCCTTAAGCAACACCTCCACACACACACACACACACACATATACACATACACACACATACAGTCCAGGTAGCCACCAGCAGCCCCTTGTTAAGTGTCCTCTTGTAAAACATATTTTTCTGGTTTGAACGTTTGGACTTTCAGCCTAATTTTAATTAGTGATTTCCTTCGAGAAAGGCTTAAATGAATCATTAGTCAGATATCCATCAACAGTGCCAGTTTTTTACTGAAATAAAAACCCCGTGGGTGCACCAACCTGGCATTACCTGTACAGTCATTTTACTCTAGTTTTCTCCCTTTTTTCCCTGCCTCTTTTTCACTTAATACAACTCCCCTGACTGAACGGGAGACAGGCCTTAATTGGTGGAATATTAGAAACTATTATTCCTAATTAAACATCACAGAACACACTGTCAGATTTGGACTAGCGGAGTGATTTAAGACGTGCTGAACCTCTGGCATCCTAACAAAGTCTATTAGTGGAGACGGACGAGGGACGCTTCAAATTGGCAAGCAGACGAACAGGCGCAACAAAACTCTGCCAGGGTTTCACTATAACAGGTGTGACTGTGTGTGTGTGTGTGTGTGTGTGTGTGTGTGTGTGTGTGTGTGTGCGTGTATGTATATGTATGTGTGACTTCACTGACAAAACACACATATGCACACCTTTCTTCATTCCCGTCTGTCTTTGATAAGGTGACAGAAACAGTGGAGACTGACTGATCAAACATGTATGTATGTTATGTTGACATTAAATTACGTATTTATGTAATAACAATAAATCAAATGTGGAACGTGAAAGCGGTCTCTTGAGAATTATTGCCAGGCCTGCAGCTCTGCCGAGCTTTTAGCTTCTTTGAGCTCACTGGTGCTCATGTTTTGGTTTTCTGGCACATTCGGCGTTGGTTCAGTCTCAGCGCCCTCATCAGCCTTCACTCCCAGCAGCAGCAGCAGGCAGCTGCTTACAGCAAACAGGCTCTGATAAAGCCATAGGTACACAACCTGCGTGCCACCAAATGGCAGGCAGACAAAGTGAGCAACTAGCTGGTGAAGAAAGCTGTAATCCTTCGATTTTTCAATTTTCATTGATTTGGCAAAACTTGTGGTTACCATGGTAACAGAAAGTGAAGATACAGCTGACGCTCCTTGAGCGGCTGCTTTGTTAGAAATGTGACAGGAGAGCAACTGGTTTATCTGTTTGTAGTGCAGCCAAACGATCGGAAAGAAGTCAGTCAATAATGTCTTTTTCCATCATGACGTGAGCAATGACCATCTGCTGAGAGTCTTCAAAGAAGAGTTTCCCAAGCAACAGCCCTTCTTGTCTTGTAGACACTTTTTTTTTCTGAATGATTTTGGTCGCAGCTAACCACTGGGACAAATTCATTGCGTTTCACTAATTCAGTGCTTTTAATGTGAAACGGCAGCAGTCTGATGGTGAGTCTGCATTAACAGTAACGCTCTGATACAGTGTAGATATCGGTTAGGTTAGATTGGGTTCCACACATGCATCATTTCCTGTGACTCCCTCTCTGTGTGAAGGCAACCTGAATCCAGCGAGGGAATGGTGGACTTGACTACATGAAAGCTTCTGTCTAAAGACATAATTACTGAATATAAATACATGGAATGTCTATTACAGAGTGACAAACTGGAACTTATTTGACTTTGAACTGAATATTCAAACTGATAAACCTTTTGGTAAATGTTGGCCCATTCTGAATCTTATATCTATACAACACGTCCAAAGAACTTGGGACAGGAGCACGTGTACCTCAGTGTTACATCACCTTTTCTTCAATACTCATTCAAGCATTCGGGAACTGTCAGTTGAACTTTTGAAACATTACATTCTTATGACTTCAGGTGCTGAACAGTCTGAAGTCATTGTCATATTTATGCTTCATAATGCGTCACACAGAGACAGGTCTGGACTGCAGGAGTCTGGTACCTTCACTCTTTACTATGAAGCCACGTTATTGTAACATGTCCAGAATGTGATGTAGCATTGTCTTGCTGGAATAAGTAGGGATGTCCCTGGAAAAAGACGTCTGGATGACAGCATATGTTGCTCAAAACCGGTACATTAATGGAGCCTTCACAGATGTGCAAGTTCCACACGCCATGGGCACGAACACACCCCCATACCGTCACAGATGCTGGCTTCTGAATCATCCAGACTTTTACTAACAGGATGGCCCTTTTCCTCTTTATCTTGGAGGACATGATGTCCATGATTTACAAAAACAATCTGAAATGTGGGTTCATCAGACCGACACCTTTCCACTTTGTGTCAGTCCATCTCAGATGAGCTCCAGTACAGAGAAGCTGTTCCTGGACGTGGCTGATACATGGCTTTTGTTTTACCCAGCAGAGTCTTAACTTCCATTTGTAGACGTAGCGATGAACTGTTACCAACAGTGGTTTTCCGAAGTGCTCTCAAATCCATGTAATTATACCTTCCTTTATACATTCATGACGGTTTTTAATGCCTGTGGGATCTAAGGTCACAGGCATTCAGTGTTGGATTTTGGCCCCGTACATGTAGAAATTTTTACAGATTCTCTCAATCTTTCCCATCAATCCAGTTTCAAGACTATTTGGCGACACAGTTTTTCAATGTTGAACCTCACTCCATCCCTGCTGAGCCTTTCCAGGATGCCCCTTTCACACCCAATCATGATACTATCACCTGTTACCAATCAACCTGTTTACCTGTGGAATGTTCCAAACAGGTGTTTTTGGAGCATTCCACTACTTTCCCAGTCTGTAGTTGCTCCTGTCCCAACTTGTTTGAAACATGTTGCTGCATCAAATTCAAGCATATATTTCCAAAAATCAATGAAGGTGATATAACAAGTATTTGCCATAAAATGTATGAGGTGCGCAAAGTACAATCAAAGAATCAAATTTCTTAATGTGTTCATATTTTACTCACATTTCCTTCACACTTGGGATCTTTGGAAGCTTTGGGATTGCCATTAGAAATAATGTTCTGTACATTTGAATACTACTTGGACACACTGTTAGTTTGTAAAGATAAAGCTGCAGAAAGAAATGTCTTTTGTTTTATACCTGTTTGAACATGACCAAGTATGTGGAGACCTGAACATTTATTTATATATATATGATAGTTGATCATGTCATTCCAAAACCACGGGCACTCTTCAGGGATACACATAAGGGTACTCCAGGCTGTAGGACACTTGTAATGTGGCTGTGTAATAACTGAGCTGATGTTGTCCCAGTGTTGATGATGTTGAAACTCTCCTTCTGCTTTAGTGTCTCCGCATCTCCCAGCCTCAGCATGATGCCCTCTTGATGATTTCAGGTTTGGGTTTATTGGTGCTTTACGGCCTCAGACCTGCTGTCACACACATTAAAAACAGGCAACAACACACACACTCACACTCAAAGCTTTCCATTTACATGTGAATCTGGCAAGGGTGCACACAACCACAGACACACAAAAATGCAAGTGTGGGCTTCATTGTCATTCTGCATCTCCATCTCTTCTACCCTTTAATGACACTCACAGCAACACAAAAATGCACATAAAGATGCACATGGGCTGCTGATGGAGACCGCGTTGTAAAATTTGATTCAGATATGACATCTGAATGAATGACAATGGCAAGTAATAGGCAAGGAGATGCTTGACAAAATAAAATACAGTACTTCTAGTCACATCGAATTCAACACCATAACTCTAACTGTCACTCTGACAGAGCGTTTTTCCTCAACCACCTTTTCCCTTCCCTTTTCTAGCGTATATGACGCTAGCATGGCTATGCCATCAGTAGGGGGCCTCTCCAGAGTTTCTCCTTCCATTGCCTCTCGTAAAAGTGTCAAAGTGTGTTCTCACAGTAGGTTTCTTTCATCTGTCTCTCTAAAAAACCCAGCGTTGTTATTAGTAAAATCAGATTATTAATCTCCCAGAGGGAATATTCAGTGTCACTGCAGTCAAAATAATGGTCATGTCATGGTAAAAATGGTGAGGCCTTAAGATGTTGCTGAAGAGTAAATTATTAGATATTCATTTATCCCAGAATATGGACAGAAGATTGTAGTGCCAGCTAACTATGAGAAAATGCACTGAGGGCTGACTGGAGCTAATGGAGCTAAAGGTAGCTAGGAGAGAGGGTGGGACCAGTTTTCTGTGGCGTGGTAACAAAAAGCATTTCCTCGTGTGTGTGTATGTGTTGGGAAGAGACACACTCTACCAAGAAGTCGACAGGTGCAGTTTGTAGTGAAAATGGTGCAGGCGTTCAGTGTTGTGTGTGTAAAGTCTGACTGCTGAGAGCCAGCCAGCGAATCTCAGGGTCTCTCTCTCTCCCCCCCCTCTCCCCTTCTCTCTCTCACTCTTTCTCTCAATCTTTCAAACACACTCTCATAAAACACACTTAAACTCCACTCAACTCAAACTCCACTTTTTTTTTTCACTTTTTCTCACACATTATAAACACAAGCCTCGCTGATTTGCTGTTTCTCCATCATTTATATACAGACATAGCATAAACATAAATTACCTGCTGCATCTCTCTCTCTCTCTCTCTCTCTCTCTCTCTCTCTCTCTCTCACACACACACACACATGCATGCACAAACACTGACTGGCCACTCTCATGCCAAAAAGCCAATTACCCAGTCTGCTTTTTAAACAGAGCGTGCTGCATTAGCATCGGGCTGTTTAAACAGGACTAATAGTTGAAAGGTTAATTACTGATGCAGCAGTAAGCAGTCTGTTGTAATCACCAGCTATTACCTCACACTGTAACTGCAACACCAAGAAACTAGAGGAAGACTGCTATATCTTTAAATTTTACAGACAAAATACCACGAGCAATAGTCATACATTAGCGTTAGTAATGGGAGTATAATAGTATCAATGATTGGCAGTGTAACAATTGTGTTGCAGCAGTAATAATCTTAGTAGCAGAATCAGGTGTGTTCAGACAGAACTTGAGGTGGAGGGCAGCCCAAACTCAGGCAATGACACTGTGATGATAAGGTTTCAGCTTGAGCAGAAGCTCATGTTTATGTGCTTAGAGAGCATGAATCCCTTTTTTCAATCTATGAAAACAAAATTCAATCGTTCATATACACTAAAGTGCATGACATGGCTTTTTTTTTGCAAGCTAGTTGGCTAGTACAGTACCAGCTAACGTAAGAATCCATCCCTCAAGTCACTTGTTTAGCCTTCTGGCTCACTAGGTATTCATGACTTGTGATAGCAACAGGAATATGCACAATTTGTTGGCACCAGAACTACTAGTTGGTTAAACTCAATGTTGTTATTTTATTGACGTGCACACTCAAATTGGAGAATAATGTGTTCATGAGGCAGGGCAGGATTTCTGTTATCTGGTAGTTATTGTTTTTAACTGGTGAACTCTGCTGAAGTCAGACATATTTAAATCTGTTTTCACTAATTCTCAGATGTCCAGCCTCACACTCGCTCCTCTCCCAACTCAGCCAAGTAAAGGTTGATGGTGATTGTTGGAACAGTGGAAAGATGAACCAAGAGGGTTTTGGTGAGTTTTATTTTGTTTCTATGGAGTTTGAATGAAATGTGTTTTATAATGATAAAATGATAAATAAAATGTTTCTGTCAATGGAATCTGGTAGCTTTGGCAAGAGAGATACAGCGGATATAGTGATCCTTTCGATAATGTTGTCAGACACTTAGAAGAACAATCTGAGCTTGTCTGTGGAAAAAACAAAACACTTTTAGTGGACCTACACTGTCAGTTTCAAGTATTATTGTCTCCATTAGTCTATTACACACAAAAACATGGGAAACTAGGGTCCATAAACACAGATGATATTTGACTGAGCTCAAGTTCACTTCTAATTCTAGAGTTATACTACTTGACCAAAAGTGTAGTAGCATTCTTACATTAACGATAGCAGTAGTACTCACAGTGCCATTGCTAGTAGTACAACCTCAAATGCAACAAAAGTTGAGATGTTATGTGAACATACATAAAAACAGATTGCAGTCATTTGCAATCATGTTCCTGAGCTCATGTAGTAATCTCCTTTATGGTGGTGAACCTCGCTCCATCCTTGCTTGTGACAGCTGAGCCTTTCCAGGATGCCCCTTTCACACCCAATCATGATACTATCACCTGTTACCAATGAAGCTGTTTACCTGTGGATTGTTCCAAATAGGTGTTTTCAGGTGTGTACACTGTATGTCAAAAAGGATTATCAAATTATCAAATTTGTGTTTCATTTGTTTTACACAGTGTCTGATGTTCAGGAGCTGATGTTCTTATACGAGGTCTAACTGTCCGTCTCACACTCAGCTTTTCTCAAAACCTGTTTCTCCTTGTCTGCATTTACTCCTCCTTACCCTCCCCTTTATTTTAGCCCCCACCACCCCACTCCCCACCCCACCCCTCTCCACACATTTGCCTGTACTGTGACATATGTGAATTTCTCGGTTGTGTTTCTCACGGCCAAGAAAACATATTTTAGTCACATGAAGGAATCCACATCACACCACCTATTGATTTCCTCTTGGCAATGGCAATGTTTGTGTGTGTGTGTGTGTGTGTGTGTGTGTGTGTGTGTGAGAGAGAGAGAGAGAGAGAGCGAGAGAGAGAGAGAGAGAGAGAGAGAGAGAGAGAGAGAGAGAGAGAGAGGCATATTAACACACAGGAAGTAGTGAATATGAGGGTATCGTGTGTGTACATTAGCTCTCAGCATGGTTACTATACTGCTACAGCACACACACACACACACACACACACACACACACACACACCACAAACACACAGAAACACAGAGGGGTGTCCATTTTCTGTTGAAATGCTTTGTTTTTTTTGTATAAGTCTTACACTACCACACCCTACAGATCTTCCCATCAGTTGTGTCGAAGCCCAAAGATGCTCAAGCCTTTTCCTTTACAGTGTAACAGTGTACCCCTCACCATCGGCTCTTCTCCACTCTGATAATCACAGTGAAGTGGCATTTCATTTCACCTTATTCATTCATCTAGTGCTGGGCCTCCCCAGGTCTTCCCACATCACTGTGTTCTTTGTTCAAGACACGGCTGCAATCTGTGGCATCCAGTTCAAGACTCTGGTGCTGGTCTACGGGGCAGCGAAAGGGCCTCCAACAGCTGACTGCCACTCTCGCTGATCTCGATCCCTGTTCTGGCACCACAGTGGTGGAATGAACTTCCCACTGAAATCAGGACAGCAAGTCAGATGGGCACCTCAACACCTCAGGCTTGTGACTACTGCCCAAATGTAACACTTTAGTTAATTTTTTATTTTTCCCGAGAAATTGTGTTTGAATAAGAGAGGCTGGTATTTTATTGGGGACTAGACAATGACGTCTTTACATCATCAGATATTCTTTTCTTTTCTTTTAGATGGGGCAGCTGTGGCTCAGGAGGTAGAGCGTGTTTTGTTGATCAGAGGGTTGGCGGTTCTATCCTCACCTGTCCACATGCCAAAGTGTCCTGTGGGTAACATACTGAACCCCATTTTGCTACTGGTCCCAAGCCCTAATAAATCAGGTGTAAAAAGCCTATGACAAATTAAATATAGAGTTCTCCATGCTGGGTTGGGTAGGTCTGCCTGGTCTGCTAGTAAGCAGATGATCCACTGTGGTGACACTGAATGGGTGTGTTCTAGTCATCCAGTTCAACAGATGCTGCCAGATGAATGGAATTTAGTCTGAGATCACATTCACGTTACATTAAAGCTATTGGCCTGACCAGAAATCACTGACCAATAATCATCACTAAGGTGATGTTTTTGTCCCACCTATGTCCTTTTCAGTTAAGATGGAAGCTGCATTTGTGGTGGCTTCAAGCAGGATACAGTAGAACAACAACTTCAGTTTATTTTGTATGTTAAAGTCATTTACTCGTTTTTTTGTTTGTTTGTTTGTTTTTGTTTTTCATTCAAATTATTTAAATGTATTTCATTTACCTGTAATGTATTTATTTCCATCGTGCTTTATTATTAAATTGGACTGACTGGCAGTAAATCTAATTGTGGTCATTTAAACCAAACTCAAAGGACAGTAAGAGGGATGACAGAGGAAGTGACTAAGTGTGACGGAGGGAGAGGAAGATGGTCAAAAAGAGGTGGCGAGAATTTAAGGGAGGGGAAAGGAGGGAAGAGAGAGTGAGAGCGAGGGATGACAGAATGAAAGAGAGAGATTAATAGACGACAGCGGTAGTTCAGGGAGGAACGCTGACAAGTCTCTTTCAAGTGCTGGAGACCAGTACACAAACACACACACACACACACACACACACACACACACACACACACACACACACACACACACACACTCAGGTCCCAGTGGAGGGCAGGTGTAGACAGCACCACCATCTGTGTATCAAAGCTTCAAATATTACTCCTGACACACACATTTTAATATGTGTGTATGTGTGTGTGTGTGTGTGTGTGTGTGTGTGTGTGTGTGATACATGTAAACAAAATGATGCAGATATCTATATCAGGTATCAAAAAACTTTTTTACTTTACTGTTTGAATCCATTGGTTGGTACCACTGCTGGTTGAAACTTGGACAATGCAGTGGGGCCTCGGATTGAACCTGGAGAGGCTCGTTGTAAATACTGTTAAAATCAGGGCCCATCTTGATGATCTCGAGGACCAATTAACAATGAGGAAGCCTTTGCCATAGCATCTAAAGCAAGGCTGGACAGAACGACCACAAATGTGCAGAAAGGACAGCTGCATATGTGGCCTGCCTTGTATCTGTTAATGCTGTTGATGAGCTGTTCTGACATTTTGCAAGATGAAATAAGAGAATTTAAAATGCACTTAAAATTGTATTTTAAATGCTTTCTGGGATCTAGAAAACTAGCGCCCTACTCTTAAACAGTGACCATCTACTGAGGGAAATTCATGGAGCATCTTTCCCTTGCCTTTGGAGTCAGATTTGGGGGCCATGTTTAAATAGAAGCTGAAGGCCAGATTTCTGCTGCTGGAGAAGCAGCAGAGCATTGCAATGTCTGAATTTTTGGTAAGAGCTGCTTATTTAGTACCAACTTTGACTGCTGGCGTCACTGGAGATGTTCACTTACTAGAGCTGTTCAGCCTCGGTTCTGTGATGTCAGTTGTCAGCCAGCCAGCATTCAAAGACTTGTCAATGGAGTGCATGGCCAGCACACCCAGCGGAGGACTGTGTCATCAGCAGCTTTTATGAGAGATCATCCACTGAAATATTCTGGCTGAAGATTAAGATATTTAAAGATTCTGACGCAGTCTTTTGAGGAGTTTGCACTGGGTGACGTAAAGTTTCACCATGCCCATGTCAAATGCACATGTGGAGAGATCCTTCTCAAGGACCAAACATCACCTCTCTCTCTCAGCCCTGAGTAGAAGTTTATGGAATCAGATCCGTCACTGTGTGGAGGACACGCATGGTTTTGGTCTCTTTCGAAAGGTAAGGCTTTGAACTTACATATGTTTTTCTAACAGCATGTTTAGGTGTTCTCCCAAACAAGGAGAGTGGGTTTTAGAGACTCCCTTAATGTATTTTTTCAACAGGAAATCATCTGTAGGCAGTCAGGTGGAACTTAAAACCACTGAATAATAGTAATAAAATAAAATTAGAAATAGAATTCAGAAAATGTGCAAAAACATCACAAAAGAAGAGGAAGCTGCAGATAAGGTCACTAACATTGTGCAAATTAATGTTCGATAATGTAACATGTTGTTTCATTTTACAAAAATGTATCTAAAGATCAAAAACTTTATGGCTACAGCAATGGTCTGTTTGAAAAAAGTCCAGGAAGACAATCATAAGACCTCAAATAATATAAATAGCATTAATAATCAAACTGAGTCATTCTGTTCTATAAAGCTGATGACAGTTTAAGAGACCTGAACAGTTCAGTTTGAGAAGTCACTTGACTGCAGGTAATACAGTAGGCGCAACACTTAAGGTCATAATAAAATGCAAATACTGCAAGTGTCCTGCAAGAAACCTTTCATGTTTAATGTTAAATCTTTGACGCTGTGTGTGTGTGTGTGTGTGTGTGTGTGTGTGTGTGTGTGTGTGTCTGTGTGTGTTTGTGTTTTCGAACTCCATAAATTAGAATGAGATGAATAGTTAAGTATGAAAATATGACAGGCTGGTCGTTTGACGCTTGTGCACATTGACAAGAGACATCTGCCCTGGCCTGTGGAGAGAACAAGCTGAGTGTGTGTGTGTGTGTGTGTGTGTGTGTGTGTGTGTGTGTGTGTGTGTGTGTGCATGTGTTTAGATTGGCAGGGGGGGTTGCACAGAAAACTTCTGATTTACATTTATTCCCGGGCATTTAGCCGGCACTCTTGCATGTGTGCAGTTGCGTAAGTGTGTACTTCTTTCAGTATTTTTGTACGTGTGTGTTATTTTGTGTGTGCGTACGTGCGCGTGTGCGAGCACGCCAGCTTCTGTCAGAAGAGGGGATGAAAGGATGAGGAAGTCTCAAGAGAACAAACGGATGAGCAGACAGCGGATGATGGCGAGGGAGGGACGGAGTGCGACACTAGGCTGTACGAGCGCTGCTGCAGCAGCATCGGTCTGATTAAAACACACGTTCTTCTATCTAATACTTTAATGAAATATTAACACAGTTATCTGTAATTAAATTAAAAGGAGAGCCGGCAGTGAGATTAGCGGCCATGTCGGAACAACCTTAGGAGGATAAACTCCCCCCAAATTAATGCCAGAGCATTAGCTTAGCCGCTCTGCTGTCACACACAGGCTCATAATGAGTGTGTACACAGACAAATTGACTGGGGCAGTTACACACAAAACACACATCTAGATATACCTACAGAAACTCAGAATTCATTCAAGACACTTCAATGTGTCTTGCAAAATGGGAGGAGCTGGAGTTTTACCACATGGTTATGTTATGGCTATCGGTTTTAACTATGGCAGTTGGCTCTCATTGCTATGATAGCCAGAAGCTGCAGCTGTTGTTGCTACAGAGAAGAAGTTGTTGTACATTCAATGTGGCAACTGTGAACGAAGCACTAAAAGAATGGGAAAATTAGAGATGCACCAATACCGCTCAAGTACTACGAGCAACAATGCCATTACAGTTCTGACATACTCAGCACACCAACAGACAGACAGAGACACCCAAACACACACACACACACACACACACACACACACACACACACACACACTTTACCTCAGATCAACTGCAGTCACATTGCAGTACAGTTGGTTTTTTCCGTGTCAGTGCAGCTCCTGTTGATGGCTGCAGCTAAGGTTACCTTCATAGTTTTGATGCCATGGTCCTCATCTGTTCCTCTGGTCTAAAGTCTCTGAAGCACGGTCACAGCAGCAGTCACATCTGATGCAAAAGCTTTCTGTATCTTTCCGTGATGTGGTGACGGCTGGGAATCTCTTACCTCAGCTCCAGTATGCCGCGACGACGGAATCCTGTATTATCTACAACTGACAACAGCTGGTCATAATGAGCAATGTACTAAGTGTACATGTTATCTTGCTGACCAGCAGTGATGTCTAAAGCTACAAAAGGCCATCGTATCTTTATTAGCGTTTGGCCATGAACGCTGGCAGTGGATTTTTTTAGGATTACTATGAGTTGGTATCACCGGCTAGCTCAACCAGAGCGCCAGCAAGCGACCAGCCATTAAACTCTTTCCCACTGAAGCTTTGGTGTTAAGGTTGGTCCAAAGATAAAAAAAATGCTGATGGTTGGAACTGTGTTTGTGGTTCTAAAATAAATGAAAAATGTAATTTTAAAAATTCAGTAGCAACATGTCAAGACAGGAACTATCCCTGTTACTCTGGAGACACTTAATGTTCTTGGAGACAAGAGGAAGTCAAAACATGTTCATACTGAACATATCTGCAAGATCTTCACTCACAACATGTTTCAGTTGTTTCCTTACAATATCCAATTCTGCAATGCAGTATCTACCCATCGCAACATATTCATGGTTCTGTTTAGAAATCTCTTTGGTTGAGGTTCAGGGAAGATTGTGCTGGAAACTCATTGTTAATCAATGTTGACACCGGATGGGACATCCCTAACCTTAACCTAACTGTTTTCGCAGCCTAAAATGAACCATGCTGAATGTGTACCCCAATCTCCAGTGTCAGAGTCCTTGGCTGCATCTAACCATCCACCTCCCTGCAACTGATGTGTGATACAAGAATGTAGCATTTCAACGACTGCTTAAAACAATACTGTACATTTTCTGCAGATTTTTTACTCAGAGGAGTTCCAGTGAAAACACAGAGCAGAATGCAAAGATCCTAGAAAGCACACACACACACACATACACACACACACAAACAAACAAAATTATGTCCCCACAACATGTGCAATACATGTGCACACACACAAATGTGAACACAGTTACACAAAACTACACGTTCTCTTCGCTCTCCTCCACACATGCACACGAATATTGAAATGAAACAATTACCTTGGCGTGTGTTTGTGTGCGTTTGTGTGTATGTGTGTGTGTGTCACAAGAGGTGGGCTTTACTGGTAATCATGAAGGGTATTAGGCTCTAATAATGACTAGACTAAATAGACCCTGAATGACAAGTAATAACATTAAGTGTGTTTGTGTGTGCATGTGTGTGTATGTGGGGGTGTGTGTGGGGGGAAGGATAAGTCGGCCTGATACTGAATTAAAGCTCCCAATTAGCTGGAACTATTTGATCTGCATTCATCAGGCCTGACCTGACAAACACACACACACACACACACACACACACACACACACGCACATTGCATTGCATTAGAGTGTGCATGAGAGAGACACACACACACACAATGTGTACCATGGCAAAGAGATGAAACCTAAATGTCTGGATTATTATTAAAAGAAAAAGAAAAACTGATAATTATAATGTAAATCCATGAATTTCAGTGGTATTTATATAGAGAGAGGTTTAGAGGAGCGAGCGAGTGTGTTCGCCTGGTTTAACAACATTATCATAATTAATCTGATAACGCTGACATTATTGGTGTAGCAATTACCATTACAGTTATCTGTCGGCTGCTGCTTATTATTGTCTTTTCATTGTTTCTGTAATCATGACCATGATTATCATCCTTTATATGCCGATTCGTGATATTGACAATTAATTTGCTTCATGTTGTTATGTAATATTTAATTAATTTGTTTGAAAAAGCTGATCTAAGATCTTGGTGTGAATAATATATATTGGGTTTGGATGTTTACATTTATTGTTGGTTGGTCAAGGATTAGTTACAGAATTGTTTATCTCAATCATTTCAATGGTATTTCTGATTAAAAGGTAGTTTTAGTGTAGATCTCCATGTCACAATGCATTGTTTTCTATGCATATTTAGTATTTATTCAATGGACTACTGTCACGATAATTCTTTTAGTTTGGTAGATCAGGGTGTGTGTAGGAAGAGACACATGGGGGACATTATTAGCCCCTGATGTGATGCAAATGCGGGATGCCAGCAGAGCAGGACTTGAGATGTTGAGTTGTGCCAATTTCTTGATTCAGGCTGTGTAACAATTTGTGAAAATTGCCACCCACATTTTTTACCTGTAATATAAAACCTGAACTGAGCCTGAATCAAGAGAACAGTGGGCTAACCAAAGCAAAAGTCAGTCAAGGCCCACCATCATTAAGGATGTTCCACCCTCATACATGCATCCCAAAGGAGATAAGGACCTTCACTCAGGATAGACCTTTTTCAGAGTAGATGTCTCGACTTGTCGTGTAGGAAAAGTGCAGGTGAAATACATTTTGTTAACAATGTCTCAGTTCCAGTAAGTGTCCCAGTCAGCCAGAGGGACAGTGAGGCAGCATTCACAGTACCAGCTTCCTGAAACTGTGCTTTTCCAGCTTGACACCCTGTGTCAGCTTGAAACACTTTCACTAGTTTGGACTTTTTGAAGAAATGTTGCTGTTGAGTAGAACATAATTCTGAATAATTGTGGATAAAATGGAATAAGATGTTCACCTGACAGTGAGAGAGTTAAGGCATGTTTTCTAGTTCTGTTGTCACAAAGCCTTCAGTGAAGTGTAGGAAATCATTAACTGAAGCATAATGTGGTCAAAGACAGAAGAAGCACCAAAAAGCATTTTTCCAGATGGACCTGGAGGAACTTTGCCACCTGTTTTCCACTTACAAACCATCCACCTTGTTTGTCCTGATAAGAGACGTAAATCCATCGCCTCCCTTTTTGCCATTGGTGAGAATAACTTGTTCCGCCCGGCGACCGGATGGTGATGGATGATGATTGGCCGGCCGGATCAGGGTCTGGCGTGTATTTCCATACATCATCTCACTCTCTCTCTCTGCCCCGACGATCTGCACCTGCGCCGCCTCGCTTCCCCCGAAAATACCTCTGATTAATGTCCGGAGCTGGAGAGGGGAGCGGAGCGGGGAGATGCTGTGGTATTAATTAAACCAACCCTAACATCCCCATCCCTTCTACACATGTGGAGGAGGAAAAGAGATAGAGAGAAGGAGAGAATTGAGAAAAGACTGGGAAAGACAAGTGACAAGAGAAAGACAAGAAGGGGATAATGAGAACAAAAAGAGTGGAAGGAAGCAAAATAGAGAGAGAAACATGGGGAATGGAAAGAGTGATGGAGTGAGAAAAAGGAAAGATTTAAGTGAATCAGAGGGAGAAAGGAAAGAAAGCTGGAGATATACAGAGGAAGAGAAGAAAGAGGAGGAATAGGGGACAAAAGGGGAGTGAGGTAAAGAGAGAGAGGGAGAGACAGAGCAGAAGTAAAAGATGATATAGATATAAAATAACAATAAATGGAAATAACGACAGAGAGAAAGAGAAGGCGAGCTTTGCCCAGATTAAGGAAAAGTGAAATAGAGACAGTGAAAGACGTAGAAACAAAGAGAGGGATATGTGGATGTGTGATTGGCTCTCATGCAGAGGTTGCACTGCTTCTGTTGGTCAGCAGATATGCTGTACTTGCTAATAATAAAATGTGCAGCTAGCCACTCAGATAAATGACCCTCATCTTGTAAACCTGCACGCTGTGTGTGTGTGTGTGTGTGTGTGTGTGTGTGTGTGTGTGTAAATATAGTTTGGTAAAACATCTGTGTTAGCAGGGTCACATTAGCCACTTAGCCTGCCTGATGACCAAAAAATCTGTGGAATCACTGAGAAAGTAAAGGAGAGTAATGTTAACATTACTTTGTATATGCAGTACATTTATTTATATTCTCATTTACCATAAAAATAAGATGAAAATTTGTAGTGGACATTTTGACGTAGCAGGAAATTGGATGTCAGTAATAACAGTAACGATGTGACAGTGAGCCAGCGTGCACAACGTGGACCCTGAAACTGAAGCAGCCAAATGGAATTCAGCCATCATTCTCAATATTAACATTTACAAAAAAAGGCCTGCTTTGGAAAAAAAAAAAAAAAATGCAACAGAAAAGAAAACAAAGATCTGCATCCAATGTGGGATCTTACCTTTGAGATTTACAAGATTAAAAAAGAAGTCAGGGAGCTCTGTGATTGGTCGTCCCTCTGTCATACAGCCAAACAAAGCTACATTAAAACTCTTCAATCAAATCACCACAAAACAGGGGGTGATGCTCCCACCAGCTAGTATACCAAAAGATACCTAACAACACCGGAGCTGCTACACTCGAGGGTTATTGTTCCTCTTTTTGTTGGTTACATCTTTTTCATGTCTGCACTAAATGCAGATTTGACACCGGTGAAGACTGGAGGACACCTTGCCAGTGAAATTTTGGATTGCCATGAAACTTGATATATTTCCATGCTGCTCTTTGGTTGAATCCTGGTGACTTTGGTGATCCCCTTTTTTTTTTTTTTTACTTTTTCACAGCCTATATAATATCTCAACATCTCCTCACTGAACTGGTGCCAAATATTATACAGAAATCCCTGCTTCCTAAATGATTATCCCAGTGACGCTGGTGATCCATTGACTTTATGTATAGTGCTGCCAGCAGGGGAATGAAGCGTCATTATCAGATCAAAATTTCATTTTGTTCAATACTTCTGTTTCTTTTGCACAATGCTAATAGACTTCAGACAGACAAAGTCTCTTGTAATGTCTTTTCCCCCAATAAAACACACTCCTAAAATCATATTATACCATAAATAGTGGACTTAAATGATCCCAAAGTGCAACAGAGTATGGACTCTAACTGAGAGCTAACTAATATCATACTTCATATCATATGCTTCATTTGGATATACATCAGCCATTATTAGCTGCCTTCAACAGTGACGACCTCCAAGTCTCGGCTATTTCATGATGGGGCCACAGAATTCATCTTACCCGACCTTTCACATCCAAGGAGACAGTTATTAACATAATACACCAACAAGAATCTACTGTACATGATTATGTGTGCAAAGCAAAGAATGATGCTAATAATTGAATGTGGAGCTCCTCTTTAAGTTACTGAAGGTTTTAAATGTGTGTTTTAGTGCAACAGAGACGCGAAGAAAAGAGTCCTGGCTCCACTGAAAGCATCAGAAACGAACAAAACAAAATGTTTCATGTCATTGAAAAGCATTTGAAACTTTTTCAAGGGCAGCAGTGTTTCCCCGGTTTAGACCTCTGAAATAGTACTAATATTAATCCTAAAAATAATGAGATAATGTATCAGCTTATTAAAAGCTGAAACGATAATCTGAAATGAAAACAGGCAGAAATATTAACATGTCCCCCCTGTGTGAAAGGGACTCGCAATTTACACATAGCAGCCGCTGTCTACAGCAAACACATTTATTTTTCAGCGGCAATATTTAAAAATGCAAATAGATGCAATTACACTCGCCTTGTTTATCAGCAGTTATTACCAGTAGTTTGGCGTTGCCGCGCTGAAGAGGAGCCATATTTCAAAGCGTTCGCCGTCGGCCGCTCGCTAACGCAGATAACGAGTTTCCCCCCTCGCAGATGTAATTACAAAACTATTTTCTGGAAAACAACTCCAGTTCCACGACCCCCACTAACACACACACACAAACACACACACACACACACACATATATATGTAGACATACATGTGGAAACACACACACACACACATTCCCTTGCAGCTGTTCTAAAAATAGCCTGGTCCTTAAAGATAGAGATCAGTTGATGGATTCATAGTGGGGCCGTTATTACTGGGATTAATAATAATTTACTCAGTGTGTGTGTGTGCATGTGTGTGTGTGCGCGCGTTGGGAGGGGTGCCGTGTTTAATTAATGGTGTTATTAAGGCTCATCATTTTCATAGTTTTTTAAAAATTGTTTTAAAAGATCATCCATGCAGAATGTCCTGTATGTTTTTACTCATGTAAAATGTTGTTTTCTGTGGCAAGAAGACATTTATTACAACAGTTTACAGGAGAAGAGGTCACTTCTCAGCTTCACCTAATACAAAAGGAAACAAAAGGCAAGAAAGCACACATAAAGCACTGACTGTGTCTCATTAAAATAAATAAATAATAAATAGTTAAATAGTTAGATTTTTGTGATGCAAATGTGTTTGTTTGTAAAGATATCTAATCTAACAACAACAAAAACATATGAGAAACATATGAAAACCAGAACTACTGAGCCATACGAATGATTTTGTGTTTTATGAGTTGAAAAGGGGCACCTGAACACAGCATTAGCTCTGAGTGATGGAGGGAAAGAAGCAGCTTCAGCTCTGCTCAGTTCAATCTGAAGGCTCTCCATCGTCCAGTCTGTGCAAGAAACGCTGTTTGTTTACATCCCTCTGCATATAACTGCACGTGAAACACTACATGCACCTGCCAGTGACGTTAACCTGCTAGCCATGCTAGCTGCAGAGGTTTATGCTTTCAGTCATGCCAACACTACTTCCTGCTTTTTGCTACAGAGCACCAGGCTGTGTCCAAAGTCGTTATATACCATCAGTATTATACTGTACAGTGATCAGTAAACTCACTCAAATCATCATCATTTTGCATCACTGACAGTTGTAGAGTTGCACAACTGTTATTTGTGCACCTATAAGATGCAGTGCATTGCATTGTGGGATTTTGAGCAGAAAGTAGCATACATGTCATGAACATTTCGATGCATTGTATGAATTTTAAAGGGCATGTATAGAGATATAAAATTCACCCTCAAAGAAAACGGAAGTGCAGTGCATTGTACAGCAAATATGGAGTGATCGCACCACGCCAGACTTGACCTCTCCATCAGTCACACCTTCATCATCTGGTTTGATGACCTCGCTTAATGACCACCGTGGCTCTGGACAACTTCAGCCTGAGCAGAGGTGTAATCAGCTCTGACTGAAAACATCTGTCTAAAGGTGAACACACACACACACACACACACACACACACACACGCAGAGCAAAAGACAAACCTCACAGAGACGCATATTTTTGGTTTACTTCAATTATCTTATTTATCCTTTATTTCATTGTGTGTTCAAATGTTTTCATGAATTTCTTCATGTTATTGATCATGTTTTTCTTCTTTTTTGCACTTCATTTTTCTACTATATTGTACTTCAAGTCAGGTCCTAGTCGTTTATTGGAAACCACAAGTTTGCCTCAAAGGACAGTAAAACCTGTACAACAAACTGTATTCTCAGACCTTCAGCAGGAATAATGACAGAAACCAGAGAAACCATGTCGGCCATGTCATTCCTCCCCTTGCAGTGATCAAAATACTCCACACAGGTCAACGAGTTTGCTTCAATTTGATTCATTTTATGAAATTCTCATCAAATGTACTTTAACACTGTTGTCATGTCAACATGTAAAGTGTGAAGTGAAATTCATATGTTCATCATCCACCATCTGTGCACACGTCAATCTGTCACACAAACACAGAAAACACAACAAACAGGCAAAGATAGCACCAGTCTTCACACACACACACACACCTGCACACACACCTGCATACATGTACATATGCACATGCTAAAATGTCACAGATATACATCATACACACATGTGAACACACATATGAAAGCACAGATGCACAGTAAAACATATTCATACACACACCCACACACACACACACACACTCCTGCAGGGAAGGCGTTGCAGTGCAGATGTGTGTGTTGAATTGCACAGGATGCGACGCCACACATGAGTGGTTGTCACGGCGTTTAGATGACAGATGTAGTACTCTGGTCCAGGCTTGGTTCCAGACACACACACACACACACACACACACACACACACACACACAGCTAAAGCCACTCTTCATTTATCAATAATTGGTTTTTAATTCCAGTTGGCAGCCAGCAGCGCAAGCGGCAGAACAATGACAATAATTAGTCCATCAGAGAGAAAGAAAAAGAAGAAGAAGGAGAGATGGGAGGCAAAGTTTCAAGGGCCGTCTCAAAAGTGACATAAGCCCACCTGACCACTGACTGGATGAAAAGATTTAATGGTACAGCGAGATAATTCTGCAGTCTTTTTTAGACAGTTTACAGCAGAGGAGACCAAAACGAGATGCTTCATTCAAACTGAGGACTCTGCAGTAACATGATAACATGATATCAACAGGCTTTTCAAAGAGTCTTTGACTTTTTAAATGCCCCGGGGGCCTCATACAGGCACTGACCAGTTCTGATCCAGCATGTTTTTTGTGCTCTCTGCGTATGAGGTATGTTTTATACATCGCTTGAATATATTTTCCCCAGAAATGAGACAGGAAATAATATTAATTAAATATGAACTAAATCTGGCCCTAAAAGCGGTGAGCAGTGAGTTACAGCAACTGTTAGACAACTGAACGCTGCATGACTGACCAAAGCATTCTGACACATGGGGTGACGGCAAAACAGACCAACTGAACATTAACTATGAAATAAACTTAACTGTGACTCAGCATAAACTGATTCTGCTGAAAGTTCAACCTGAAGTGAAGATCTGAGGGTGAGTGGGTATGATGTCACAAAGTGTGTTTGCTCTGCTACTCCAGCTGTGGCTGCTGCCATCACAGAGAGCCTGGATGAGAAACACGAGGTCGCCGTTCAGACCAGGGCTTCTAAAACTTTTTACTCAAAGGTCTGCATCTGATTTTTATTCAAGGTCAGAGGTTCAGAACGACTGGCAATAACAAAATGATATTTAATCAGTTAATTAACACCACATCTCTTCACAGACAAGGTGACTCACAATACTGAGTCCATGTTTATTTCTGACTTAGAGACATTTTTGCAACTACATTTACACTAGTTATAGAAATGGTGTACTAAAGTAAACAGTTCGTTTGTGATTCAGGACTGTATAGCAAATTATGAGGTGTAACGTCAGATGTGCGTACTTTTTGAATTCATTAACCATTTGTAGGACGATGATGCCAGCAGGTCACCAGTGCACGAGCACTGAGCTGGGGGCTGCGTACACATTGACTTGCTGTTCGGTCTGGATGTGGACAGATCTCCAGACTATAAGAAGCACTAGTTTAGTTAGTCTCTACCTCACTGTCTACAATTAAATGTCCAAAAACTTGTTTTGTTTCTGTGTTTAGGAATCTTTGTACTCATCTTCATCGCCCCACCTCAAATACAGGGCTTCCTCCCATGCTGTAAACTGTGATTTGTTTTGTTTTAATTTAGCATCTAGACTGTTTCTTACATCTCAGCAAACCCAAGAACATCTCCATCTTCCCGTCCTCATGATGAGCTCCTCGTGACCCCGCAGTGGCTCATTATGACATCACAAAATCAGGGTAAAATTCGCCTAGCCTTTAATCCACCACAGAGATGAGTCCAGACTGTTCCTGTGCTCTGGCCTCAGTTCATTACGTTTGATTCATATTAACTCTATAGATTTAATTCAAATTAATTTCATTAGTTAAAGTGGAGCAGCAGAACGTGGCTCTGACTGGCATGACCTATGACCTTTAGATTTGCAGAACACCAGATTGTAGACATCACTCATCCGGCGGGATGTGACCTTATTTAGTTTAATCACACACACACACACACACACACACAAAGAGAGAGAGAGAGAGAGAGAGAGAGAGAGAGAACCACAGAGCAGACAAAAAGAAAAAACATCAGTTTTTACAGTCTTACAGCATTTCCCTTTTTTTTTTTTTTTTCCATATTTCTGGTGATGTGGATTTTCAAACATGCGGCACAAACACACACTCAGGTGTTGTAACCTCAGCGGCTGACTGCGTGAACAAGTCTCAACGCTGTCAGAGATGAACCACCAGACTGACACTGTGATAACGGAGATAACATATTTAATCCAATCTATTCACAACTATATTTCATCCAAATTACAGTGAAACCATGTACCCTGACACATCTGAAATAAATAAAGATAGCAATTAACTGTTGGCTGCAAAAACACCGGTGAGACAAAAAAAAAATATGCTGTGCACAAGCAGAAATGATGGGATGTTCTTGGTAAAAGAAAAGAAGAAAATATGAAAAGAAATATTCATATAAAGATATGAAAAATTCTTACTAACTAATCTAGTGTCTTAAGCGAACTTCCACATTATAAATGATCATTACTTGATGTCTTTATGTATGTATATATATCATATATTTGTTTTGCTGACATATTTGGGTCAAGTGCCAAGAAATCTCTGTGGAATGAGAGTAAATTGAATTACTGTTAAAGACAGAGGGTAGAGACAGTGGTTAAGAATGAAGAGGGGGCTCGAGAGGGTAAGAAAAGAGACTGAAGGCAGTTTCAGTCAGTTTCTGTTGACTCATTTTGGTTTGTTATCATTATTGTCTACTTGAGATATAAATACGATTTTCTGAAGGTTTCACTCAGAGGTTCGGGATGTATCCCAGGCCAGAGGGCAGTTTTTAAGCCTGTTCATCTGACTGGCTCTCACTTATTACCAAGCGCTCAAAGCAGTTCAGCTTGACGAGCAGCAATAAGTGACCTGCTGACTTTTTCCTCCCTGGGTTTAACCTCTAAGGCGAGATACAGGCCGGCCTACCTTCTGCCCTGGAAGCTGCTCTGTTGTCTCATCTTGTCTAGAAAAGTGAATAGGATTATAGGGTTATATATTATAGTGCCTTAATAATGCAGCAGTTAACATGACATTTTAAGTCACAATTATTATGGAAAGCTTGCTAATTGATTTCATCACCGTCTGTTACAGGCGAGGTCGATAGGCTGACTTCATCGTGTTTCCCCGACTCCTGAAACCAAACCTTTCGCTCACTGCAGCCTAAAGCCAGTAGTGAGCGAAAGGTTAGAGCTGCTTTGGACTGGCAGGATGAATTAGGTTGGAGAACGTTAAAGAGCACCACCACCGCCTGATTAGCCTGAGCAAAGGCCGTAACCCCCAGCTGCTGCTCAGAAACACGAGAAATGAAAAGGATTTAATACCAGTTTTACAAATTATTGACAAAACGATAAGAAAACTGAGTGATTTTCAGTGAGCTCAGGCTCAGTTTGAGCTGTGAACACATTTCTGTTTGTTTTGTTTGGTTTTGTTTTTCAGACTAAACTCCTGACTCAGATTATATTTTTGTTCTGTATGTTGCTGAGTTTAAACTTCACCTGGCCAGACAGATTTACACCAGGGAGGGTGTGTGTGTGTGTGTGTGTGTGTGTATGTGTGTGTGCGCACACGTGTGTGTGTTAGGGAGTCCTTTCATAGCTGCAGGGCCAGATGTTCTTGGTGATCGCCCCCCTCCCCTCATCTTTTCTCTCTCTCTCTCTCTCTCTCTCACTGCTCTTCCCTCCACCCGGTCTTCCTTCTTTCTTTTCATTTTATAATCATTTAAGTTCTCATTCTCTAAATTCCACAGCAGGTTTCATGGCTTCATTAATTACGAAACAGAAATATCTATCCATCCATCTATCTATCTGTGTCTTTATTCTCCTCATCTTCTTCTTCACCTTTCGTTTCCTTGTCCTCTTACTTTCCCAGTAAAAACTTCTTTCTCACACACACACACACACACACACACACACACACACACACACATTATCTTTAATTGTTTTATTCACTGCTGTGTAGTTTAATTTGCATTAATAGGCTACATGTTTTTTTTATTTGTTGCTAATATTTTATTTTAACAATCCGATTCTCTAAAGTCACTAAAAGCTAAAGTTATCACATAAACGTAGTGGAGTTAAAAGTGTAATACTGGCCTCTGAACTGTAGTGAAGAATAAAGTAGCATCAAATGGAAATACTCAAAACTGATGTACATGCAGTATCTGACTAAATGTACTTACAGTAGATACTTTACACCACTATGATTCAGTATCATTAAAGCTCCACTGGCCATCACCAACTCCGCCGCTTTGCTTTAATTGTATGGTTCAGTCTCAGTTCCCAGCAAACAAGATCTGATGAACTCACTGAGCACAACCTGTTCAGCACCTGCTAGCAGTACGCCAGAAAAACTTTACAACATGATAATGTCAGGCTGTGTGTGTGTACGCTCTGTGTGGAGTGCCTCTGCCACCGAGTGGCCACAAAAAAATCAAATTCATATCAAAATAATAATGACAATTAAATTCTAATTTCCTTCATTAGCTGCTGTTGCTGCCACTAAGTGTCTGTATACAGTATGCGGATGTAACAGCTCCCTCTTTCTTCTCCCAATCATAAACTGCACATGATGAACAATCAGTGATCTTTAGCCCTGAGAGAGCTGTGCATCTCACACTGTGATGTATTGTGAGTTGTGGCTTTAAAGCGGAAATGTAATGAAATGTGAACCTGCAGGTTTTACGATAATCCATTTCCCATACAGTCAGCTGGTGAGAAAATATGCTCTGTTATATGATCCACACACACACACACACACACACACACACACACACACACACACACACTGGAGTCGTGAGCAGCTGCTGTGAACTGAGACAGACATATATATGTAATAGACAGAGACATATAGTGGTGGTCATTCTCCTCCATTGTGGGAAACATGTCTTCCTAAGTTAAACTTTTTTTCTTCATTTAGCTCAAGTGGAAAAAAAGTTTATTGACCTCACAGGTTTAGGACAAGCCAATAAGACCGTTTCTCAACTGTTTCTTTTGTTTCATCATATAGGGGTCAATTCATATTTCGTTTTTTTGTTTATATTTTCACATCTAAAAAAAAACTATTAAAGAATAGGCCAGTTAGATCAGTAACAGATTAAAAAAGCAAACAGATTCACTTGAGTTGCAATTATTGGATGAAGGATGTTTTGCTTATATGTCACCACACTGAACAGTCTGTAAAATAAAATTAAGCCTGCATTAGGTGATTGTTAGCCACTTGGGGCCGGTAGAAACATCAAAACAGTGACCGAGGGTGCATCTGAACGCGCTGCACCTCTGAACGCTCCGGCCGATGTAGTGTGAGTTGAGTGGTGCTTAGTTCTGGTTCGTCCGTCTTCCAGCATGGCTGCCAGGTCGCAAACTTTTCTCATCTTCAAGTACACTAAAATATGTTTCTGAAAACATCTTAGGTGAGAAACAGGCAATGCAGTAATGGAGTCTTCATTCAAATTGTATCAACACTGCTTAGTTTAACAGTTTGATCCGATTCTGACGAGCCTGGTGTGTCAGGCTGGATGGGCTCATTCGCATAAAGTCGTGTTTATGTAAAGACAGATACGGCATACACACTGCTCCACCATCAAGCCAGATCTCCTGCTCTCCATTGAAAAAATACGATCTGCCTTGACATCCATCAACGGATCCAGCGTGTCTGTACCTTTATGGCCTATTCACATTATCACGGAAAAATACTTTTGTGCTGTTGATTATGTGACGTGTTGGGATGGATCAAATGTCCTTGGTGCAGTGAGCAGGGCGGGGGTGACCTGAACGTTCCACTTCATTTATCTTTCACCAAAGCTGTGCTGCCCTTTGTGGATGCAGCCATAGAACTGAAAGATTAATTCTAATTTTTGAATTTCCAAAACTGTATAATAACAAATTATTCTCATTTCGGGACCAGACAAAGAAGATATTCACTCTGCAAAATATCAGCATGTACATGGAGCTGCCCCTTTACAAAAACACTGTTTGAGTCTATGAAATGTAGCGATCTGTGCTAACAACAACAGCATTGTAGCTAAATTCTAGAGTGGAAAATGCAGCATCCATCCACTGACATTTTAGCCAGAAATCACCAGTTTTCCTCACTGGAGGGTCAATGTCATGGTATTTTATCAGTTATGGCTAGCTGCAAACTGGTCTGACAACATGCATGAGATCCAACTCAAGTTTCTGTTTCATTTTGCTGATTTTTGTTGTTGTGACAGTTGTAAAGAAGAGAGAAAGACATACAAAACAGAAAGAAAGAAACAGATACAGAAAGTCAAGCAGACTTGAAGGCAGACAGATAGACAGATGAAAACAAAGACAGACAGACAGACAGACAGAGGTCAGGAGGGTGAGACAGAGCCCTCAGCCACTACTTCACCAGTTGAACAAACTCCCCACATCCTTAAATATTTACCCGGTTGCCAGGACAGCAGACATTCTTCCTGTCCCAGTATTTTGACGTTTGGGTTTCCCAGTCTGGAAAAGTTTGCTGTGATGAGGGACGGTATCAGATTTAAATCTGACCACTGGTGATGTTACGTTTATGTCTGTCTTGTGAACGGACAGAGTCATCTCGAAGAAATGCTGAATAGTCAGAGGTCAAAGGTGCTTAGTACATCTTAGTACAGTGCAGTGGGCTGAAAATATTCATTCAGACGGTTAAAAGAGTCTTTCATAATTCTGGAAATACATATGTAAGCTCACTAAAAGACAATGCGGACCCCACCCACAGCCTGTTCACCCTGCTGCTGTCTGCCAAGCAATACAGAAGTATTCGCTGCTGTAACACCCGACTACAGAGCAGGCTTTCCTCAGGCTGTGAGACTCTTTAATTAACCCTCTGCACTGCACCATAAATAAGACTTGATTTTAATGACTTCTTATTTATTAATCATTTACAGAATTTGTGTCTTGTACGTAGCACAATGACACTCAATCGTATAACCTGTGTTGTGGAATGGAGACACGAGAAGCATAAATTTGGGCTGCTTTGAATACTCAGAATGTTTTTAAAAACAGCAAACATGCAGACTGACACATCATCAGAGTTATTATGATCGATTATTTAATTACATTATTATGTAATTTCATGGCCTTTGCCACATATGTTATGTTCTTTTTTGTTATGTTAGAAGTCATGGTAGGTGTGATTTGTTGTGATGCTGTTTGTTGTCAATCATTTTGTTAAATGAAAAAAGCCAATTAAAAATGAAATTTATGAATGAGGATTCATAAATTACATTTGTTTCTAATTTTCTTCACTAAGAGGTAGTGTGTGTGCATGTGTGTGTGTTTAAGGTGGTTATAGGGTTCAGGTTAGGATAAAGGTTAGGGTTATGGGTGGTTATGGTGTGTGTGTGTGTGTGTGTGTGTGTGTGTGTGTGTGTGTGTGTTACTCTCATTAGCAGCCTGTCAATAAGGCAGAGGAGTGATCTGCAGTGGAGACTGGGCTCAACCCTTCAGTCAGTTCTATTACAGCACTCATAACTTTCATCACACAGTTGCTAATTAGCTGTTAGAAGCAGTGGATAGAGTCAAACCCGAGCTCTCTGATCCTCTGACAGCACAAAACAAGCTGAGAGAGACGTTGTCTTTGTTAACAGATTCACATTCAGTTCGGGAAGGAGATCACACACACGCTCTGCTCGATGACAGGTACAGTTCTGGCCACTGCAGAACAAAAGGTAACGCCCACTGCTCACTGACAGCAGTCCGTCTCAGTGGGGATTCCTCTGCCTTCCAGCCAGTCTACTGATTGACTGTTAGGCAGATGTTAAAAAAGAAAAACGTTTTTAGCCATTTGATGCATTTATTACTGGTTTGATACATTGAATGCAGAGTTTATTCTTTAATCTTCTTTACAGTTTGAATTGAACCAGTCACCAAAATGCAGTGAATGCACATGGAAACATGTCCCCCTTGGCCAGGGCATGAGGCAGGTAGCTGTCGAGCCATTGGTCAGCTTATTCAGGATGACTTCAAATGAATTCCCGTCTTACAGCAAGAAGGAAAATGATTTAGTACAGGCTGTTGTAAGTCTCACATGCTGTCTAAATGACTTAAAGCTGAAGTTGAACAGTCTGGTTTTTACAATCCAATGGAATGAAAAGACGAAACTAGTCAATAAAATTCACTGTCTGCTGTTTCTGTGAGGTGTCTCTGGGTTTCATAAATAACATTTAACGTATTCAACAAAATCCATAGCTAGATGTAAGCCACTTGTGAAACTGTCAAATACATTTTAATAAAAGATGATCGTCATACAAGCAGTCAAATTTTGAACTGCACTCCCAGCACTTCACCATTCAACTTTTATCACACATTAATGTAAAGTAATAGCACTGAAGGAAATTGAGTGGAACAAGGTGGTGATATGACAGACGGGAGACAAACCAGGTGAGTAAATAATAAAATGAATGAGGCATTTGGGGAACGTTAGCTGCTTTCTTTCTTCAAACAGCCCTCTCCTCTCTTTGCTCTTACTTCTGGCAGAAAAGTGTCAGGAAGCTTTGAAAATGTGCTTGAGGTCAGACAGACAGAGTATTTTCTTTCCAGAGGAAAACACAAAAGAAATATCAGAGCAGAAAAGCACCCTGCTGCCCATCTATATGGAAACAGTGTAGGTGAAACACAAATTGTTGTCAGTCATTACTGGGTCCATTTCCTTTGTTTCCAAGCTTTCGTAAAAAAAAACATATTTCTCTCAGCAGGCACAGAGTAAAGCCTGTCAGGGTAAACTGTAATGAAGTGCTGTACATTTACTGTGGATTTACAGTATTTCATAATAAATGCTATCAAATACTTTAAAATATTCACCCTATTACTATTGTTTGTTTATTATTGTTAATGTTGTTCTATATTCACGAGACATCAGTCCAGGCCCAGCATGACCCACTCTGGGCTAACAATGCTAACTCCTGCAGCTCTGGTAAGCAGCCCCTATGGCTCTACGGCGGCATTGAAGGAGGAGGTGCTCAGGACTTTACACACGCTAGCTTAACATCAGTCATATAAAAGCAATGAAGACATACAGTAGACAAGGTTCAAACCAAATACAGACATTTTGTCATGCCCATTGATGTCTCATACATACACACATAAGGCACCCTTTAGCATCTATATGAGACACATCTGCCTTTCAACTAACGCCAATGTAAACCCATCCCTGGCAGTATTAGATCCTCAGAGCAAGGTGACGTAGTATAAAGAGCAGAAAAGTCCTTAGAGGGGTAGAGTCACACACAAGACCGTCACCCAGGGGACCAGGGTCCGTGTCCTGTGTGAAACCAAAAGTCAATGATCTTTTCCTAAACTTTACAAAGTAGTTTTTGTGCCTAAACCTCACCAAACTGTGAGCGATTCAGAAGAAGAAGAATCAGAGGGACAATCCCCTTTATTTGTCACACAGATACATGCATCATGCCCACACACGCCATGCACTGGTGAAATTTGACTTCGGCCTTTAACCCATCCTGGTCGTCCTTCCTCCGCGGCAGACCAGGAGCGGTGGGCCACCATCCAACCGGCGCCCGGGGACCCAGTTCCTTGTGTCACCATTGGTCAGGTGGTGATCTTCTTGCATGTTTTTAGTGGGGGTATATTTTATTGAGGATAACATGCAAACTCCACACACTTTTTCCTCAAGCAGCAGGCACCGGTGCCGCAGCGAGAATCGAACCCGGGACCTTCTTGCTGTGAGGCAACAGTGTTGCCACCGTGCCACCTTCACAACATTAACCAACACATCCTGTCAGGAATGCTTTGGATGTGTGCACAGGTGCTGTATGAGGTGCCGGGGAGTGGGACATTTTTACGTCATTTTACTTTGTGGTTAAATCTCTAACCTAAATGTTGATAGCTTTGCTATTATTGAAGCAGTCTTTTTGGTTGATTTGAAAAGTGATCCAGGACCTCCTGACCTCCTCAGGCAGGTTACCTGAACGTCCTGTGGGTGCAGCCCTTTTAAAAGCCTGATGCGCACAGCGTTCAGGGTTTGTGTGTCGGACGTCAGCCTGCATCGAGCTGCAGAGTGAGCAGCTGTTGATTGGCAGCTCTATTGACATGCAGCAGTATTCAAAGCAGAACAGAGGAGAGGAAGCTATTTGGACAGATGCCAACAACTTCTTTTTCTCTCCTTCTCTTCCTTCTCTCCTTTATGTCTCCTCCTTCATCTCTTACTTTTGCTTCACTCTTGCTTCCACTCATCCGCTCTTTTACTGATCCCTCTCCTTTTGTGTCCTGTTTCTTCTTCTCCTCTCCTTCTTTCTTCTGCTTTCTTTTCTCCTTCCTTGTCTCTTGATTTCACCTTTCCTTTCCACTCATCTCCTTTTGTTATTTTCTAAATTCCTTCCATATTCCTCACCCCTCCTCCTTTTCTGTTTTTGTTTTTCCTTCTTTCTTTCTTTCTTTCTTTCTTTCACTTTCCAACTTTTCCCTTATATTTTCTATTTTATCATTTCCTACCATGTTTCCCTTCCTTTTCACCCTTTCGTCCTCATTTCTTTCATTTATTGTTTCCTTTCCTTTCTCCTTCCCTTCTTTCCTTTTCTCTCTCTTTCCTTACTTTTTTTCTATTTTTCTCATCCATTTATTTCCACCCCTCCTTCTCCCATTCTGTTTGTGTGTGAGTGTGTACGTGCATGTTGCCAACAGCTGCAGATCATTAGTGTAGCAGGTAGATACATGAACACACACACAAACACACACCACTCTAGGCACGCAAATACACACATTGCAGACAGACATACTGCCACACCTGGTCTATTGCGTACAGTGCTGTGTGTGTGTGGGGGGGGGGGGGGGGGGGTGCGGCTTTGTATGTTAGAATGAGTATGCAGAGCTGAGCATGACAGAGATAAATAAATACTTTTTTAAAAAAGATTTCAAATGTGCTTATTTTTAGTCAAGCTACACTTACAGGCACAAACAAACCCGCACACGCACACACGCACACACAGCATGTGCAGATACAGACTATAACCTCTGTGTAGTTAAGAGACCCAAAACAGGGCAAGATTAATGTTGCTACCCGCGACCAGAGACCACTGCACATGCCCCGCCATAAGCAGGAAACACACACTCACACACACACACACACACACACACACACACACACACACACACACACACTGTGTATCTGCTGACGTCTACATTTCCATTGTGGAATTTATGCTAAATATGCATATCTTAATTGCATTATCTGAAATAATTAGTCAGTGTATTTTTCTTTCCCTCTCGTCCGTCCACTAGCTGAGCAAACAGCGCTGCACTGCAGGGGGCAAGGCCCCGCCCGCCGCCATCACGTCAACCAAATTAATCCAGTCCCTGTTTGCTAATTATTATCAGTTCTGCTGTGCGGTTACACAAACTGAGAGCCAGGGGCAGATAGTAGGGAATGATCCTTCCTTTCCTTCTATCTTACCTTTTATGTCAAAAAGCAACAGCATAAAAGTAAACAGAAATCAGAAGAAAGCAGGAACGATGAAAAAGAAGGATAGAAGGGATGGACTGAGGAAGCATGGGGATCAATTTTAAAGATGATCATTTCAAAGATAATTTATGCTGAATAATTTAAAAATGAATAACATCCTTAAAGTGTGAAACATCAACAACAGCTGCTGTTTCCAGAAGGAGGAAGGAGGAAGGATATTTTAGATATGCTGTTTAAATAGTACATGTTCCAATATTAAATTTTATTGAATCAGGAAATGATCACAACTGCTTACCAAGCAGAAAGGAGCCAAAAATAACCTTCCTCAGTGCATTTGGCCTTTGGTGTATTGAGTTGTTTGCCTCTGAGGTACCAGGAAATGGCCTAAATACAACACACTCAATGATACCAATTAATCACATACACAGTTAATGAATATTTCTTTACTTCCCTTAAGTACCAAACAAGCTATCTCCTCTCTGTGGATGACAAGGTCAGTGTGAGCCATTAAGGCTCCAAACACAGTCCAGGTTTCTGAGGTGGTTGAAGATACCTGCTGAGGCCTTCAGGGACACACCGGAGCCTCTAGCAATCTGATCACTGACTGAATATGAAGAGTCACATCTATGATGGCGGATAATACAGGTTTGCTTTATCATATTATTGCCAATATGTCAGCCGCAGATGACCAGAAAGGATGGAGAGTCACACTTTTAACAATGAAACTAAGCTGTTGATTTAGTGGAAGTCAGGTCATCAGAACGAATATTAGATAACCATTAACACAGATGGTATTGTTCAGGATTTTTTGTGATCGACATTCACTTGCAGATATTTCCCAACACTGGTCAGATACTTGTAAACTGTACCCGGTGGGCACAATTTGCAGTAAGATGTGAGATTTTGTGTTCCTTTGGAATCTCGCCCTACTCTTCCCCTGATTGGCTAGGGCTCATCACCATCTTTGGTTTGCTTGGTTAAGTTTACACATGTGGTGTGTTTTGGCACGTTCATGCACAACATTGTTGAAGTGTAGTTGGTGTAAGGACTGGAAAGGGCTGAAAAGGCAGCTGGACTTTAATGACAGAAAGGAGCTGAACTGTCATTTAATGTGCACAAATGTTAAGAAGTTGAAATGAAGCTGTAGCAAAAGTTCAATGAGGACGACTGTTCTTTTGCATGCTTAGGCCTGTAGTTTATTTCATTACTTCCATCCTGTCATTCACTCCTCTCACACACATCACTCATCATTTCCTTGGTGTCATTGTCTGGGGCTGTCATTGAGCTGCTCACATCTATCCAATAGCACAGTGACACACGTTAATTGTTAGCCTATCATGTTGGCGCTGTCTTTTTAAATTTGATTCTTTCTCTCAGCAGAGTCATAGGCCACCACCACCACCTCCAGTGTCTGGACTCTGTGGGGAGATTTATCTGGCTGCAGTTCAGGGCAGTCGCACCTCAATTACAAAATGCCCCTGTGGAGTCCAAGTGCCAAAGACTTTGTGTCAAGACTTAATTATCACATATCATCTGTTATAAGCAACAATTCTCTTTTCTTCCTTCATCTGTCTCTCCTGATTGAAATGGTTGATGGCAGTTGATGTGTAAGGACATGAAGGAGTTGAACAGTTGCTAGCCACTCCACCACTGACTCTAACCACTATAGTGCACATTACAGAAAAGTGCTCTTCAAGTGAAAGAAGTACAGCAGAGGTTGAAGGGTAAATATAATGTAGTTGGACTGGTGAAGGAGTTGAAGTTGCAGTTGAAGTATTGAACAAAAATAAGTTGGTACAATTTGACAGTCAAGAATGAGATGGGGCTCAATTGGCTTGTAAAGGAGTTAAAGTGGCTGTTTTAGAAGAAGCAGTTTTGGCTGATAGAGTGTGAAAACATGAGGATTTGAAGTCACAGTTAAAGAGTTAGCACTGAAAAAGAGCTGTAATTGGGGTTTGAACAGTAAGCATTGAACGAAGTTGCACTGGCAGTCAAACATCATCACTGGAATGTATGGAAGTGGAAAGTAAAGTCTACTCACTGGAACGAGGTTAATGGCACTTGAAGTGGAAAATACAAGGGTCAGGAAGGTAGAGAAGAAGAATGGGAAAGAAGTCATGTGACAGTTGAAGCGTAAGCACCAAAAAGAAGGATGTTTGACCACTGAACTACAGGTAGTGCTAGCAGTAGTAGCAGTTACACAGGCATTGCCTTTAGTGGTAGTGGTGTATGATGAGCTTTTTCTGTAGCAAACTCATATTATTTGAACAAAATGAAGACTGTAGCTTTGTCTGCCAACTTAAGACGGTTTACACCCAGGGTTCTAAATTAACTTTTTTGATCACCAGCCAATGTGGCTGGTGACCTTCTAAAGTTACCAGCCAATCAGAATTTCCACTAGCCAGATTTTTTCCCGGTGAAAATAAGAGAGATTGTGAGTGCCACTGAATGCATTTGATCATTTTATTTACATTGTTGGCATGAAAAATGCACAGAAAGTACAACACATGAAACAAAATATACACAGAAAGTGCAAACATTTAATTTATACAAACAAAAAATGATGCTGTCAGATTTATAAAAGACATTTTTCCAGTATTTAGTATCATTACATTCCTAATAAAATGTATTTTTCCTTTCAACTTCAAGTGTATCTGCTTTCCTTCTTTAATAAGAAATATATATAAGTAACAGCCATGACTTAAACACTTGCAAAAAATTGCATTGGTAATAAATTTAATTATGTATGTACAACTAGAAAACACAAATAGTGCAGCAGTCAGTATTGCAGACTCCTTAGGCTCTCCTGATGACTTCGGGCACTCTCATGGTCCTTTACTGCCTCGACTTTAAAATGATTAGTCCCCACCACAAAATTATTCGTCTTGTTTTTTTCTTTCGTGTACATGCGGCAGTCCTTACAAAACATGACGGCATTTTCGTGATCAAACACAAGCCATTCACGACCTGTCAGCCATTTAGCGTTAAACTTTCTTTTCTTCGTTTCGCACGCTTTGTCGACATTCTCATCCCCTGCCTCCTTCCTCTTCTCGCCCCCAGACGTCTGTCCCAGCCACGCATTTAGTTTAACTTTACTTTTTCTTTTAGCTAGCTAAGTCTCCTTTTTTACAGTTCATACGCCGACGTTCACGCTTCTTTGTGTTTGCGTTTCCGTGGTTTCTCGCGCCGGTTGCACTACAAACTGTAGTGTGCCTGCGCACAGCCAATGGGCGTCTTGTACGTCATCACGTAGCACAGTGTTCATGGGAAATGTAGGACGGACTGTCCGGGGGACAAATGACCAAGAACTGTAGAGCGGCTCTGACTGACATGATTGCCTAATGCATTACCGGCCAAATTGGCTAGTAAGTTTTTATTTACACCCGCCAACATGAATTTTAACCCGCATTTGGCGGGTTGGCGGGTGTTAATTTAGAACCCTGTTTACACGTACACACAGAGTAATGAAGTGGAATTTAATTAAGTACCTAACTCAACACAATACAACAGAGTTCTGAAAAAGTTTGTTGAATAGGGTTTTTAATATTTCGTCCAACCTCAATGACAAAAATCAGAGTTGAGAATAGGAATGAACTGGCTAGAATGGTTATGAGTATGATTTGTGATGTCCCTGAGAAGGACCTTACAGACCTTAATAGTGCATTCACATGGATTCAGGCAGACGGCAGATGGCGGACGGACAACGCCCTCTGGACAGTGTGGACAGTATGGGAAAATAACATTGTTTCGTGTCTATTATTTTATGTAATTATTCTAGTAATGTGCATAGCTATGAAATGCAGCTTTCTGTTAATGTTCTATGAAATTTAATGGCAACTTCCCTCCAAAGCATTTAACATTATGATTAGGTCATTTCAACATGGATAGTCATTTCTTGGAATAGCTCAGTAGAAGCCAAAATTATTAGCTTCTCGTTGTCGAGATCGGTCATGTTTTCTCCTTGTGTGATAATGCGCAGTGGTAAATTCTTTCTCGGGGGATGGCAAAAAGTTAATACTTTAACTTAATGATGTCTGGTTTGAAGAGTTCGTCTGAATCCACGTGGATTGATTGTGGATTGAGAGAGTAAACATCACCCCACTTCCTCAGCAGTGACAGGTCTGTGTACATGAAGTGACTCTCAGAGAACTCTCCGGTGATCTGATCACAGCGGTGTTTCTGCCTTTAGATGGCGCGATTGTAATGGACCTTCAGTCAGAACCTACAAGCTGATGTAGGTCAGATCCACTTTTCTGCTCTGAATGATTATTGGCTGTTGGGCTGCCATGACAACCAACCATCCCCCAAACCAAGAGGCCCGGGAACAATGTTCCTGTTTTAGAGATGCAAACCAACGCTCCTGCATCCGATCACAAGTTAATGGCTGTTTTACATGGTCACCGGCACCCTCGTTTAAGGTGTTTCAGCCTCACCGGGCCACCTACTGCTCAGACTCCATCCTGAGCGGTCCACCTTAACAACACTCTGCCTGGCACTCAAACAAGCTTTGTTTACTGACAGGATTTGGCAGTCAGCCATTTTGTTTTTGCACATTTACATAAACACCAAATGGTGCCTGTTTCCTGTGTGTGTGTGTGTTTATGTGTGTGTGTCCGCACGGGGGCCCCGGCTAATTCCCTCCCTCGTCACTGCCGATGAAAATCGGAGGCAGTTTGAGATTCATTAAAGCGCGGCGGCTGCCTGGACGCCGTTTTCCTGCAAAAGCCGATGAACTTGACACAAATGCTCACGAGCTGCAAGTTCATCTCTCCGTACCTTAATTTAGTTGATTACTAAATTATGCAATGACCCAGCCAAAGCCATCAAGGGGGGAGAGGGGGGCTTTCACTGCCAGTGATTTTTCCAGAATTGCCCTGTTTTTAGAAATACTTCCTGCTCGCCGTCTCCCCAGGCTAAACATGTGTGCCAGGCAGCACAGCAGAAAATAAATGGAGAAGTTTCTCGCTCCCCCCTCCCCTCCAGTGGACTGTGCTATAACCCTCATACATCAGGTGGACAGGAGCGTATACCATCAACTTGAACGTTCAGTGTTATTAATTTTACCACTTTAAGCAGCAGATACACACATATAAAGTAAATATACTGTGTTCTGCATTTAATGTGTGATATTAAACCAGGTTCAAACTGCTTTTAGCTGGTTGAAGATGAACTATGTATTCTCAGTTGTTCCATATATGTTTCGTTTCAGCTGTGGATTTACTGTTTGTGCTGTGTGTTTATCTATGACTTTTTCAGTCATGTGAATACACTTCCAGTTTTATTTTATTTATATGTATATGACACATTATCTACAATGTATGAAAGTCAAATTCTGACTATACAACACTAACACATGCCAACAGACAAAGACATTGGCCCTGAAAGTGGACACTGGACATGTAGTCGATGCAGTCTTCAGGTTATTAGGCTGCATCAGCTGCATTATCCACTGTATGTTTGGCTTCTCACTGCAGGTTTATACACTGTGAAGTTTAATGCTTGTATTCGTTCACTGGGCTGAACATGGCATTCACCATAAACTTTATCGTCCACATTCGTACTCATTTTGTGAATCATATTTATTCATAGCTTCCAAACACACTTTAACTTCCTGTTCTCAGCTGTTATATTTGATCATTTTTAGATCTTAAATTAAACCTGAACAGACGCATTTCGTGTTGACGTTTATTTTCTGTCCTGTGATTTCTCATTGGAGGTGAGATGTTTTTCAGAAGGCTCTGGGGTTGCTGTGTTTTTATTTCACCATCATAATTCATCTTCTCCCCCTTCTCTCTGTTTATTCACAAGTACGTGTGACTGACCTGTGAGGTGATTCGTATTTTTATTTTTTTGTATTTCACAGGTACAGTACATCAGAAGGCATATCTAATAAATAGGTGAGGATTCCATAATGCATGAAAGTGACTTGTTTTTAAACAAACCAGCCTCCTGACTTAACATCAGATCAGCTCAGTCTTTATTTCTTTCCTTCCTTCCCTCCTCCAGTCCTCGCATCCTTCCTTCTTTACATCCTAAGTCTAAAAATCACTTCCTCCCTCCCTTCCTTCCTTCCTTCCTCCTTCCATCCCTCTGTTTCCGCTCTGATGAAGACTCCCATCTCTTCAGGCTGTAATTAAGCAGCTCTGCCTCTGTCTCTGCGTTCAGTCATGGGTGGCTCATTGTGCACATGGATTCCTCTGCAACGCTTAATTGGCTAAACATTGTTAAGCCCACTCAGTCAGTTTTTCCTCATCCACTTTTATTCTTTATTATTATCATTATTATTAGTAGTAGTATTATTAGTATTATTAATACTACACCCATCCTGCTCCCTTCCTCCTCACCCTGCTTCTCTGTCACTCTTCTGTGGGTGTCGTCACTCTTCAAATCTTTACTTTGCTTCTATCTGTGTCATTTTTACTTTGTTTTTTTTTTTTTTTCTCTGGGTCTTTATGTTGACTCTGCTCTCATTTCCTTTCTCTCTCACTTTCTCTCTGTCCTCCTCTCATCTGGCTGTGCTCCAGATCCAGCAGGGTTTTAGCCTGTGGTCCTAATTGTCAGGACGAGGGTAGATCCTGTATGAGACGGCCATATGGTGCCTGGCTACAGGGCTAAACTCCCTGGGCATTTTAAGGTGAATGTTTGTGAAATGGCCACACTGCAAAAGAAAATTATACATGTGAATGCTTATTACAGCCCAGGAAACTAATTTGAAAGGATCTAAAATAAAGAGGCAACTTCTCCTCTGCAAGATCTTTACCACCAGTGGGTCAAAGCATGTAAACTTTGTCCTCTGTGTGGTGACCTTAATGACATCTCAGACTCGTCAGACTCACCTCTCAGACTTGACTCAGCTCTCATCAGTCTAAGCTGTCTAAAGTGTTTGTGGTGGTCAGATCTTTATCTCTCATTACTGGAGTGCAATGCAAATGTCTTATGTCAGTAACAGTGGAAGCATAAATACATACTACCAGTTGATGATTTATTCATTTCTAACAGACAGATGGTCCAAATCATAACCCAACTTAATGCTAAACCTAACCTTGGAGTGAAAACTAAATCCATGGTTATGTCTCCCCTGTTTTTGGTCTTGGGGTGTATTTTCAGCACCAAAGACTGAACGATCATAGAAATATTATAGGAATACTACAGGGAGCAGTGTATCTCTGTGATGCTGCTACTAGTCATTTTGATCATGAAGGTGGTGTATTCTACAGAACTGGGTGGGAAGTCTTTCAATTTTTAGTCTACTATCTTATGTTACTTCATCACAGCAAAAAAAGTATCTGCTTTTTTGTATTTATGAATTGTCTCATGAGCCAGTTCAAATGGCCTCATGGACCACATACAGTCCCGAGGCTGGATGATGATCCCCACTGCTGGTATAGACTGAGGGAAAAGGCATAATTACAAATCTGTCAGCGCCAGCACCATGGATTCAATACACAGCATAACTACTGACATTTCAGAGCCACAGATCCAACTTGCACAAACCTCACATACAGCATTCCTCATGCAATATGAAGACAGTTCCAGAAATCTTTTGTGTTCAACCACTATTACAGCATAAAAACACTTTTTCCAGACATGCCCAACATGTGTCAAAATAGATTTTATTTAGCAGCACTTGACGGGGCTCATTTTCATCTGTAGTCTTAAGTAAAGACCCCACCAAATAGAAACACTGATGCACATTTTTGTACCTCTTGCAATAATTTGTGACAGTTTTCCTGCGTAAATATGTTGTACCATTACTTGCTCATGTACATTACTGCAGTAAATCCCCTTTCCTCAATCTTTCAGTCGTTAAATTCCCACCTCTGCTCACATGGGGCAAAAAAAAGCAAATAGAATTAAGCAAAAGAACAAAAGAAAAAATACACAATCCAAAGCAATATTTCAATTTCTTGGATGTGTTGATAAAAGCTGATAAAGAGTTTCCACCTGAGCAGCTGTCAGACCGAGATGTGAAAGTATATTCTGAGATGCAGTAAAACAAGTTAATGAGTGATTGTTTGAAAATGAAAGCTTATTTATATTCATATTACAATATGAAATTATTCGTTATTGCTTACTGTTAATTGTATTTTAATTTTTGTTTTTGATGACTGAAAAACAATGTAATTATGAATAGAATTTGTGTACAATGAAAATGTTAATAATAAGAAGAAAACATTAGTAGTAAAACAATATATACCTGATGAGATTGGACTCAGGCTCAGCTGCACTATGTGCATGCTAACATAAGCATTCTAAGAAATTCACAGTTATGACTCAGTCTTGGATGTATTGGAATATTTGAATAAAATAACATGATTACATTGACACAATAAAAAGTGATCATGGTAGTGATAATGGCATTATTAATATTTTGTTGACAGTTTTCTTAATATAATTAAAGTTTTAGATTATTACATAAAATATTTTTAATCTAACAAAATATATGGTGATGAAAATGGAAAAATTGCCTTTAATGAGTGCACTAATTACTTCATCCTTGTTTTTAAATGTGATTTTGATTCAACTTTAAGCTCCTGTTTCCGATGAAGAAAAAAAGAGTAAAGAAAGCTTCACAGATAAAGTTTGTACTCTCTGAACTCTGGAAAACTTCTTTCAAAGGTTTGTTTAGAAAATCAAGTCTCTGAGTGTGTGTCTCTGTGTGTGTGTTACCTGTGGTTCTGCATGTACTCTGCTCAACATGTCAACGGTCAGCAGCTCAGGTCTGTTAATCCACAGAAACACACATACAAACACACATACACACTCACTGTCATTTCAGCTCCACAACCATAAGGACACTCAACCTGTTGGTTTCTCACACACACACACACACACACACACACACACACACACACACACACACACACTGTCCCGGTGTCCCAGTGTCCCACATGACATCTGCCTGTGTGCTTGAGAGTATAGTCCACAGGTAGGGCTGGTGGTTGGTGGTGTGTGTGTGTGTGTGTGTGTGTGTGTGTGTGTGTGTGTGTATGTATGTGTCGTAGATGTAGAGGTCCCACAGGGAACTTAGGATCCAGCTGCTGATTTCAGAACAAATGACATCTGCTGCCACACACACACACACACACTACACCATCACCACCACCAAGAGTTTATATGAACACACAAACATACATGCTAACTGGTGGTGCGACACACACGTTACTGTGTAACAGATGTAGTGTGGGCCCGGACACATGCTTGCCCTCCTTCAACTCAGGTGATGAGAGAGTAGAGGGTGTCAGAAAGAGAGAGAGAGAGAGTAAACTTATCATGTACTCTGGATATCTGGAATGAGCCAGACAGTACATCCATGATGACTACACAGAACCAGACATTAAACAAACTTTGAGAAAAGCCAAAGAAAGAATTTTCCTTGTGTGTTTCATTTCCCCATGTACCGTGAACACACGGGTTTCCTCCACGTACCCTGCCCTTACCATTACCCTTCAGCAAGGCACTAGTCCCAGAAGGTGCTGCACTACGGCTTCTGCTGCTCCTAAAAATAAATTGATAGAGTTATAATCTGCTTTTATGTGTGCGGTGCATGTTTGATGTTTTCCCAGCTTATTGGTGGATTGGTGCCTTGCTCCAGAGAGTTGAACCTCTGCAGTGTCAGTTTACTGCTTTCAGTCATGTGTTCCTGGTTGCAGGAGCAGGTATGTTTGTTTTATCTTTCCGTTCTTCAGGCAGGTGCCAGCATGGGTTTGAATATGTGCATTAATGTTTTGAATGAACATGGAATTCAGTCATGTATGATTTTTGTGCATATCATTGTCTTTGTAAAATAATCATCCTTGTAATTTTTTCCATTTCTTCATGAATTGAGTCTGTATTATGTAGCTGAATCATTTCCTCTGTGCACAATGCTACATGTCCTGTTCATTTTTACATTTGTCTGTGGTTTGCTGTTTGTGTATGAATGTGTGTTTGTGTGTGCATGAGAGGGGGGGGGGGGGGGGGGCAGTCAGTGGATCAGAGTGGCAGGTGCAGGGATCGTGGCGATGCCCCCGGGCCGACCGCAGGGCTCGAACGCTCGCCGCGGCGATTAATCACCCGGCAAAATGCTTCTGACGTGCCGAAGAGGGAAAGAGAAGAGCTTCATGTTTCTGCATCCTTCACTGATCGCGTGCGTGTGTGTATGTGAGAGAGAGAGAGAGAGAGAGAGAGAGAGAGAGAGAGAGAGAGAGAGAGAGATGGGGATTACACACACACATTCATGCAGCAATGAGCATCAGGGACGGAAGTATTACTGTAGGTGTGTGATTGGAGAAATGGACGAGGAAGGGTACAGGATACGTTTGCTTATTCGCAACCCAGGTTCTACTGCAAGCCCTCATACAAAAACCACAGAATAAGTTGTTGTCAATTTGTTCTGAACATGACTCATCCTCTTTCAGTTTCATACGCCTTATGTCTGATGTCATAGTATTGTTCATTATATCTGTCAGTTTTGATAACACTGTAGCCCCCAAGTTAATTGCTGAGATCCTGGAAAACAGAGACATCATTTAAGTCTGACAGGACGACCACGAGCACTCAGACAGGCCGTAAACAAGCCTCCAAGTTCTAGCCACATTTATTTGGTAGAGAAAGCAAAGGTTAACGGTAGAATTATTTCCCAAGCTGTTGGCTGTAAATCCATCACAGTTGAGAACCACCTCCTGCTTCAGTTTTGACCTGGTGTGCTGTTGTACCTATCTACAAAAATCTCAGGTGCACTCATTTTGAGTCTTACCTCCAAATACATAGTCTGGATACAAAATACCAAACTACGCAAATAAGACCCTTATGGAAAATAACCAGAATTATCTGAAAGGAAGGAGTTGCACTACTTCCCACTTTTTTATAGATTATAAACAGCAAGGTTGTTGCTCAGACAGACAACTTTACAGTTTGCAGGATCAGCGAAATGCCTAAAAGTTCTCATGTCTCAGGATGAACCTCAGATGAGTGAAAGTTAGACTTGCACCATGTCCACACAGGCACATTTTCACACAGAGAGAAGAGAGGAAACAAGCAGTGAATGCAGACAACACAGATGACGCTAGCTGCATCTGTATTGGTATTACTCTGTCAGCGTGACACTTTCTGATCATTTTCAGCGGAAACATTGTTATGGGTGAGAGCCATAAATCTTTACAATGTATTAGATTAGGTTTTTCAGCAATGTCCCATTCTCTGTGTGTTTCTTCTGTCGCCTCAAAAGCATCTAATGAAGCAGTAAGTCACACAGAAAAGAACAATATATGAACATTAAAGGTGCAAATCTAAACATGTCAATATAACCAGATTTCACCAACAGTACATTTCTGGAACAGCAGTCAAATGGGACTCAGCTGGTATGCCAAAAAGTAGATACTCTATCTTTGCAGTAATCCAACCTTGTTATTGTGAATCCAGAAAACACACACAGAACATTAGGATCCCTTTGCAGTCATGTTTGTGTCAACCTGATGAATGTCAGTCCCATATTCGCTCTCCTCTTAGCTCTGGTTTGGTCTCCACCAACTCCTGAAAACATATCTGGCTCCATAGCTGCTAGATGTTGCACTTTCCTCCTCAGTTGTGCTCTGGGCAGTGCTGAGCAGGTAGTGCACAGTGGCTTGGTGGAAACAGCTGCCTGGAAACACTGAGACCGGGGGGATAAATCTCTGCAGCTTCCTCAGAGTGACACCATTCATGTGATCCACTGTTAATATGAAAATATCGCTTGGTGCATCAATAAATGCAAAATGAACAGTTTCTGAGTTGGCAGCAGAAATCAAAGCAGGAACGGTGGCAGAGAGTGAGTGGTGACTGTGTGGCAATGGAGCCTTAATGGAAGAAAGAAACAAGCTGGAGGAAGGGAACCGAGAGAGAGGTGGAAGAAAAGAAAGAGAGAGATAGTCTGTCCTGAAGCGATGAGAGAGAGTCGGAGAAGAGTTTTATTATTTGTTGTTTTTTTATTGTTTGGTCTCAGCTGGCACAGCATCTTCTGTGTGTGTGTGTGTGTGTGTGTGTGTGTGTGTGTGTGTGTGTGTGTGTGTGTGTGAGAGAGAGAGAGAGAGAGAGATAGATGCAGAACTGCTTCCCTGTGTACACACACACCCACACACACATCAGTACTAAGTGAAAGTGCCCTCAGAGGTTAGAATTTACATAATGATCCTGTATCAGTTTGATTTATCTGTTCAAATCCCCACCTCCCGTGTGTTTTTTTATTTTCATTTTTTTGATCTGGGTGAAGCAGTTTACTGATCCGCCGTCCCTAATTGGAAGAGCAAGGCACTAACGCACCCCGTGTGAGAGTTCGATTCCCCCGTGGGGCCGCGCATGCTAAAAACGAGCGCTAATTTTGTCCATTTAAATGGGACATAATATTATAAATGTTTAATAGTAATAAAGCAGTTGCACATGAGAGGAAGAGATTCAGAGTCAAACGAGAAACCTCGGGGGACGAAGTGTGTCGAGGGAGTTTTAGGAGGAAGCTTTTTCAAGAACAAGCAGGCGTCTTTAGAGAGCGTATCTGTGATACATCGTGCAAGTGTTACAGTACCTGATGCATTTATTCTGCAGCTAGAGCTATACTGTCGCACCTCTTCTGTAAGTCTGCATGTGTAAACTGGGGATGACTCCCCTCTGGTGAAGCTAATAACAGGTGATCAGATGCAGCTGGGGACACCAGCGTGTCCTAAATCCATATTGCATACTAATTCTATTAAGTATGTATAGCTTCGTATACTTTTTTTAACCAAATGGTATGCAAAAAAAAATCAACACACTTTATACTATGAGAATGATACAAAGACATCAGAGGTCAGTTGTTTTTTCTCATGTAAGATGCTCCTCCATTTCCTCTGTGCATTGCACTGCAGAAGAGTCTACAACACCAGCACACTTAAAAAAAATAAAATAATCAACTAATATGTAGAGTGTCTACACAGCACACACACTTCATACTCTTTGGGATGTGACAGAGGTGAAACACGTCCTTCCACAAGACAGCAGCAGAGTTAGAGACACAAGGACTGCAGGGCAGTCGAACTGGATGTTTCGAAAGACAGAAATATTTATTTTTACCTCTGCTGCTTTCAGTCCACAATTAGTCCACCAAATTGAATCGTTTTTTTGATCTGTATCAGCAGGACGGCTATTTTCTCAGGCAAAAACACGGTTTAAGGAAAGATCATGGTTTGGATTGAAGCCCATCCATCAGTCAGTCAGCACAGTTGTTTGGCAGTATTTGTACTTTAATGCTTGTCAATTAAAGATTTTCTCAGTCACTGTCTTCATTCACACTCACTCTGTCTCATTTGTTCATCCATTCATTTATTACCTCTCTTGCTTTCTCACTCATGTGTGCATTTATTCATGTTAATGTGTTTTTTTTTAAATATGCATGTTGAGTGCATTCAGTGTGGTTGACTTCAATCAAACATACATTTTAATTTGACACGTTTGATCATCAGTTTGATTCATTCATCTGTTCGTTCGTCGGTTCCATACTCCTCCAGTCAACGCCATCTAAATTTTTCAGATGTGATCTGTGCAGGTGTCTGCCGTGACTATCAAACTCACCTCAAAGAGAATAACACTTCTCTGAGGCCTCTCACACACACACACACACACACACACACACACACACTTCCAAACCTCCCCAGTGTCACACAGAATTTGATGAACTCTGTTGAGACAAACAACAATCAACTACGTATAAATACATTCTGGATTTTTTTATTGTTAGTAAAAGCAAAATATACTATTGATCCAAAAGATATTAGAGATATTATTAAAGTTTCACTCCTGGCATTGATTAAACCTTAATCAATTTATTTAAACCATCTCAGTTAGGGTTAGGGTCAACCATCTGTTGATCAAAGTTACATATTTAGAAGTTTTGTCCCATGAAGAAAACAAACACACAACAAATAAGAACAAGAAATAGAAATAGACCAAATTATACATTGTTACCTACAAGTCGATATATCAGAATTATAATATTTTTCATGTATCTACAATGTTAGAAACATAACTGTAACAGATAACATGAGCCTTCAGCTTGACTGCGTTATCATATGAGAACCCCACTCAGGAAGTTGATGTTACTGGTTCCTTTGGTGTGGCGTTATGAACCCTGGCTGTCTGAATGTGTGTTTTTCAGACTGTCACTGCACTGCAGCTCCCAGGTGGGAATGCTCAGGCATGGTGTTGACTGCTTATTTCACTCCTGATATGTATGATATATCATATAAAAACATGCCATGGACATGTTAAGAGGTTTAAAAATGAGATTTTCATTTATGCAGGGCTTTAACTGCACAAATAGAGAAGATGATTGTGCGTGAGAGTCTGTTGGAAAGAATACATTTTACAGAACAGCCCTTTAAAGGATTCCGCTTTGGTGTGAACAATTGCCCGTCAATGAGAGTTCACGAGCTGATCTTCTGACGCTTTCAATGAATGAATGAACAGAACAGACAAGCAATTAAATGATTAATTATTGCATCTATCTGCTTTTTTAATACTCTCAGGTTGGTGAAATCAGCCATTATTCAGGAGAAGAGGTTATACAAACTGTTTGATCACTAACAAAAGTAAACCTTTGATGTTTACATTTTATTCACAGTTTTAAATGTGTGTGTTTTTTCATGGGAATCAATAAGCGTGTTTCCCATTAGCATGAGCAAGCCTTTTCTGTTTTCCTGCACTTCTCCCTCTGTGTGTTTCTATAGTAACCTTGGCTAAAATCCAAACAGCCGGTAGGGCCCTCTGAAGGGCACTACACAGACAAGATGAAAGATTTCCACCAGGCAACTGCAGCTTCCAGGCAACAGATAAATGTGATTTTTAAAGGAGGACATGCTTCTACTGAGCAGAGGAGCGGCAGTGAATATCAGGGTGACAGTGGCCCATCCAACATTTTTACATGAACCAATAATAGGCTGGTTCCATATTCGCCATATTTACTGGTACACTTAGCTGATTCCAATCTGATCAAATCCTCAAAAATTGAAAATACAGTCATACAGACTGACGAGCAGCAACTCACAAAATATACCAAAGCTGTTGCAAACAGTGCAACTGGTGCGGTGACAACTATGGCAGCTAAGAATTGGACTAATATTCTGGGAATAGTGTTATCTGAAACATCCCAGTTCATTTGGAATGGGGGAAAAAAATCTATTCAATACAATCAGAGTTTTCTTGGAGCAACATGTGGTGGCCATTAGAGGAACAGCAAATTACAACATCCCTACAACAATAAAAAGCATTATAAAAAACACTGCACTGATTAACAGCAATACAATTGTAGGATTGGGAGTACAACTACAGTACAGTGCTATAAAATTATGATTAAACATAATATAATGTTCAGTTAATTATGTGTATTGGTAGTAATGGGTTGACTTGAACCAAGTTCCAATTTCATCTCAGGTACAAGCTCAAGGAAAAAGATGGCATTGAGGTAATAAGGTGCAAATTGTTTGTAATGTTAAAGTGAATTTCTCACCAATTTGTGTGTAAAGTCCTGTACAATTCAGTAGCCAGTTTCCATCTAGTGGTTTACTAAATCAGGTTGCACCATTAAAACTTAAAGACCCCCTCCAAAGAAAATCATGATTTTAGCCTCGTTCATGTGGTGGTTCATATGCTACAAGACAAATCCTGAGCAAAGTAAGTAGTCAACACCATGCCTGAGCATTTCCACCTTGGAACTGCAGTGGACCATCGAAAGTCTCACAAGCACGGATTCGGAAACAAACCCTGACAGTTTATATGGCTCGGGCATAAAGAAAGTTACAGTAAACGATACTCAAAGCAGTTTATCAGACAGCAAAGCTGCTGAATTAGATGATGGCTATATTTATCATGTTTATTCTGATGGAGACTTCTCATGACATTGTGCTTATCCACAAAGAAAGCATGCCATGATAAAGCTTGTCCTCATAAGATATAGCGCGAATGACAAAGTTATATAATTCAAGTGCATATGGCAGTTTACCTCCAGAGAAAATTTGAAGGTAAGCAGGTACACTCGAACTGCAAGCAAGTGGTGGCGGGATGGGTGGAGAAAGAGGCAGGGACTATTTGCATATTCATAAATCCAAAGGTGTAGACTCATATCTAAGCCAGTGTAGGATGTGTGTGTAGGGCTTAGAGGATCTGGAAGAAGAATGTGTTTACATTACCTTGGAATAAGCCCTTTACAGAGACGGGGAGTGGGTCCTCTTCTATGGAGTCTACCATGTTGCACCGCCATGTTTTGACAGTAGCCCAGCCCTTCCAAATGGGTGGTGCAACTGACCTTTAATCTACTGAAAAATGAGGATTACGTACCATTTACTTTGACAAAATCATTCAGCCCTGTAGTGGCATAAACATTCACTATGGTGGTTGTTTGGTTCAGCTGCCAGTAAAACATATACCTAGGGCTGTATAGTTGTAGCTCTATCTTATGTTTCTTATTTTCTTCCTCTTACTATTAGTGTTCAGAATTGACATTTTATGATACAACTATATTTGGAGTATTCATTTTTAGTTTATAGTATAGTAAACTCTCAGGGCGAGTTGGCGAACTGCTGTAGCTGGCCAGCTAACGAGTAGCTTGCTAGCTGGGCTAGGGTGAGTCAGTCACAATAGTTCCTGTTTATTCATGAAAAGAATATATTTGTATCATCCTGTCTCGTACATAACGGTCTCTAAACCCCTTTAGTGGAACAGTTTTTACTCAAACGGAAGGTGGATTGTGCACGACAGCTAATAAGCTACGGCAGCTTCCTCTGTTTTGGAATCTTCAGCTCGCCGTCCCCTCAAACTGTCACAGTGGCTTGATATTGGTCACTGATCCAAATTTGCATCTCAAGGTTCACCAGAGTTGACACAGATTTTCTTTGTGTGGATTCCACTGCATTGAAGTCGAGTTGCCACAAAATTCTACCATGTTAAACGCTGCTGTGGCCTGGCCGTGAGGTTGTTCTTGGAAGTGCTTTGAAAAAAATCTGAGAAATAAAAAAGTGAGGACAAGGCAGGGAGGGTAATTATTCCCACGCTCACTTCACTGTTTGTTCTGTTCCCAGACACTCAGTTTGGATGTTGAAGCAGCAACTAGCGAAGGAGCTTAAAGCTCTGAGCATCAGTGTTTCTGTTTGTTCCCTGAAAGATTCATAAGCGCCACATCCACATGAATCATTCAATAAGGAAATGATTGGCGCAAACATGAAGTGCCATCTCTGCCACTGTGCACTGAAAAATTCATGCTTTTTAAGGCATAAATTATGACACGGCGCTCTCTGCCTCTGCCGGAGGGGGGTCTGTGACATCCTCCTCGTCAACCTTCCTCTTCCTGACCAAGGTTCACTGTCTCTCTCTCTCTGACACACACACACACACACAAGCGTGCACACACACACACACGCACACACACATTCACATAGAAAAATTAAAGCAGCGAAACCATGAGATGGGATTTAGAATATCACAATGGAAACATTCGCCGTGACAAGGGTGAAGGGACGAAAGACTCTAAACTGTACAAGAAGCGTTACCCACCTGTTAGCTGTACCCATCCATCATAGTTTACAGACTGACCTCCTGGTTCAAGTTTGTCCCCCTAAACTGTTTTCCCCTGTCAATGAGGGATTGTTACTGCTGGTTCAAGTGTGCATGCTTTCAGTTTTACCTCCAAGTTTAGATCATGTGGATAAACTAACTCTTGAGCATCTGAGGGAAGGACAAAACTACAAAAATAAGACCTAAGTTGTAATGATGCAAATGTACTTGGATTCTTTCTGGCTGTTTCTCAGCAGAACTGGGGAAAATCTCATGACACAGCGATTTAACTCATGTTTGCCCTTAAGATCACTGTTAGGGGCCCCATATTCACAGCAACATATCCATCATCCTAGATAGTGACATAACTTGTTTTGGGAGTCAGTTAAACCAGAAAGATCTACACCGTCATGCCCAGTCGGGTTCATAGTCAGGGCAGTCTTAAATACGTTTACCCTGTAGGATAGTCTTTACTGTACATCATCATCCTTTTCCTTCTCTCAATCCAGCAGAAAAGGTGTTTCTTTTTCTCTACTCCCTCAGATTCTTCAAAAATGACTTAATAAAGCCAAATATTATCTAAATATTATTTTTTAGGGCTCAAAACCCTTTGAAATTGAATGCTACAGTCTCAGTGACCATACAGATCAATATTAAATATATTTAACCTGATCATGATCCGGCATTCGATCTTTGAACAACCAACCTGCTTTTGTTTACAGTGTTTTTAGAGTATTTGATGCTAGCTTCTCTGCAGAGTCCAATAAAGTTACCATGTACAGTTCAGATTTCAAGTTTTGATTAAATCCAAGGTGATCGAGGTGTGAAGTAATCTTTGCATCAATAGTGTTTCAGGAGCAGTTTGATAGCAGAATATCTCTACTCTATCAGCTCTGATCATGCGACAGCTTCTGTCATCACAGGAGAAATATTTTGAAGGAGAACTGTGAGGTGTATAAAAATTTCCATGTATTTTTGGAGCACCTTTCAGTTGAATGAATGGAGAGCTTTGGATCGGGTCTCTTCAACATGAATTTAATGTACATTGGGGTGAGCTAGATTTTTGGTCCTCTCCTCCAAACAGGACATAGGGGATTAAATGCTGAGTGAAACAGATCATTTCAATTTAACAGTTTCAATTTCTGTGTGTATGTGCCTCTCTCTCACACACGCACACACACACACACACACACACACACACACACACACACACACACACATTTCCTCTCATTACCATTATTATCATTGCCGGTCCTTGGTTTCAGTTCTTCATTTTGAAGTGTGCGTGTGCATGTGTGTGTGTGTGTGTGTGTGTGTGTGTGTGTGTGTGTGTGTGTGTGTGTGTTCGCGTGCATGCGTGTGTGTTCCTCCGTCTATCTCTTCCACGCTCTCACTGCCAGGTCCTGATTTTTTTCCGGGGAGTGTGTGGTCCTATCTGTGTGAGCATGTTCCTGTCTTTGTGTGTGTTCCCCCCTCTCTCTCTCTCTCTCTGTCTCTCTCTCTCTGTCTCTCTCTCTCTCTCTCTGTATATTCGGCCCTCACCTTGAGGCAAGTCGATCCTCTTACAGTAATACCATTGCCTAATCTCAGAGGCGTATCAGAGGGAGCTCAGAGCGCTCAGCACTAATAGGTTCACGCAAATGGGATCTAGTCAAAAACCTCCCAATCCTCCTGCCACTGTAAATATGGAGAGCATTATCTAAGTCCGCCTGGAGGCCTCCGATGTGGAACCGATGCAGATTTGACAGAGAGACTGGGAGATAGCAGCCAAAAAAAGGTGATTTAACATGCTGTTAGCAGTGTTACAGCAGTAATTTTATTGGTTGTAGGGATGAATTGAATCAAATTTCAACTTTTAAAACCCTGATAGAGTCTGACGTCAGTCATGCAGGATTGCTTTCAGGAGCAGACACCGTCACATGTCAATATGAACATTTTGAAGGTAAAGAATTAAGTGACATTTTTGAACTCCTTGTTAAATGGATCCTGTTAAGGCCAAAGTAAAGCCTTGAGTGTTGCTGATGCTCCTCTGTCTGCTCTTCCGTTAATGATTAGGACCTTTAATAACTTCATTGAAAGTTTGTTCAAGCAGCCTGCCCGCTCAGTTTGCCTGTTTGGATTAGAGTGTGCCTTTAATATTTACCAGAACACTAGTTCATCTAGATGCAGGCGTAGTTTGACCTCGACAGTTTTCTCTGCCTTCTCAGAATGTCTCTCTGTCTGCGGCTCCTTGGCTGCTTCTGACTGTAATTTTGTCAGCTATTTCCTTCATTTAGTGTCTTAGTCCTGTGTCTGATGCCCTTTTTAGTCTTTATCATAATTATTCAATTGCATCCTGTATTTTTGGTTTTAGCGGACTGAAATCTGGGCATTTTATTCTTTTAGTCAAAGAAAACCGGAACTCTTTTAGCATTTTACTCTATTTAAGTCATCAGATTATATTTAACATTTCAGTCAACCCAGTCCAGCCAAAACAATCATTTTCTTGTCATTTTAGTCAAACTTAACTCACTTGAGATTTGGTCAGATCATTAGGTGATGAAGAACACAGGTTGATTGATGAAGAAAGCGGCTTTGCAGAAAGTGTCTGTACTTGGACACACACACACACACACACACACACACACACACACACTCACCTGACTGCGTTGTGCCACTGTCATCCAGATTAACACGCAGCACAGGAAATGGAACTGATACAACAACAAATAAAAACATCTATAATATTTCATTTTATTAATTTTTGTCAGTGAAAATAAAAACAGATTTGGGGTTTTGGGTTGATTCACCTCCTGACAATCAGAGGAGAAATCTGGTCTGAACTTTGGTCAGTACTGATGTTGGGCCTGAACGTGAAGGGGTTTACAGATCCGAGCTTAAACCTCCTGAACTTCTCACAGACTCACCCTGATCATTTAAATTACATTTGACATTTAGAGTTAGAATCTGGATGGTTACATCAGTACTTTCAGGTCCACAACAGCCAGTGACAGAGACAAGTTGTTAGTCCTGGACCAGCTGACCCTGCTGCCAGGCAACGGTAAACATTCCAGCTCAGGAGGCTAACAGTAGCTAGCATCCTCCAGTTGACAGATGTTAGAACTGTTTAAAATCTCGCCTCCGGTTCTTTGTGAAGAATAGACAACCCGTGAGCGACTGCGTCTCCTCAACCATTTCCTGGTTGAGCTTCCTGCTGTTTTTTTTTTTTTTTCCTCACTGCAAAGCATTTCTACAGTCAGTCTCCATTTTGTTTACATCTGCATCCACATGAGATGCAGTGCTCCCTACACCATGATAATATCCTAATAATATAATATCCTGTAGTGTGTGATGCACCATTATTTTCAAATCTTGAGCTGTGTGTGTGTTTGAGATTAGATAGAAGAACATCTGTGAAGTCTCTCCTCTTGTGCCTGATCCAACCTGATTTCAAATTCAGGCAGGATTTAAAACTCCTGTTGTCTAAACCTGGCTTAAGCCTAATCTTAACTAGGCTAGGATACATTGCTAACAGTCTGCCACAAATTGAGAGTTGATGAGTCAAGAGAAACTTTATAAACTTTGTGAAATGCCATGTACAACAATTTCTTTTCTTAGATGTATGTTATTTTTGTATTATTTTATTTTGTACATGTAATAAGATAGATAAGCTCACTTACACATGCCAAAGCTTGTCCAGAATGACAAAGTTCCATAAATAAGGACATATTAAGAGACTGACTGGTTGGATAAAAAGTAAATGTGAATTTAAAGCCATGAATCAAAAATGTGTATATTAAGAATCATATAATTTGCCCAGCATGATTTGTCCGTACTGGTGGTGCATACACTTCCCAGACAAAAATAAAAAAGCATTAAATGAGGCTAAATAAATAAATTGAGGAATAAAAATCTAAATTTTCATTGATAAAGATGTGTCTGCCTGCAGAATCATCACATCTCCACTAAGTGTTGAGCAGCTCTTAACTGCACAGTTAGGTGAAGATGCACGAATACATGAGAAAACATGAGTAGTGAAACCTGTTGTGTTCTGGTGCCATGAGAGCTGCCATCCTCTGTTCCTGCAACTGAACTGCACAGTGATTTTACACCGGACTCAGAAACTTATCAGAGCAGAGCTCAGGGAGGCACACACAGTCCTGCAGTGACACCCAGAGGCTGCAAACAGTACTGCTTCATTAACATCCACGGCAGGCTGACTGAGTTTCACTGTGAAACGCTGAGGATGCAGTTATGGTTCTGTCATGGTATAGTGTTTTAATACACTCAGAAAGGCCCGCATTCAATGTTTACAGTCTGATCAAGACACAAAACTGCATTTCAAAACATGTAAATTCATTCCACGTCAGAAGTGACACAAACAGATACATATATTTTACATACTTTATAATATATGTTTGAAAATGTAGCATAATGGAAAATAACATTGATATTGAGGAATTAATTTCAGAATAAATATGTTCGTGTCATACAAATTGAGCAATGGGATATCCACATACATGAATCAGTTTTTTTAAATCCTCCTCAAATTTAATTTTCTTAAAATGATGACACAAATTTTCATGGCTGCAGAGTCGATCTGTGTGTAGAACACCTGTCAGTCTCTGATTGACCCTTTTACTTATAGATGCCACTTTTATAATATTGTGGATGTGTTTGTGTGTGTTTTCTTTCAAATATATTGAAATGTAATATATTGTAATAAATACATGAATGACTCTGCCATTAAACACACCAAAACATTGAAAATAAATGTAGGCATTAATCACTTCATAAAATGTGACATTATTGAATATTTCTATTTTCATTTGTGTGTTTGTGTATTTGCCCTTGTATTAATTCACTGATGTATTTACCTATTTAATTTTCAATTTTCTTCATTTTAATTTTATTTCTTTGTATGTATGTATGTATGTATGTATGTATGTTTGTATTTAGTTCTGTGGAATTTTCCCCAGACCTATTTATTTCTGTTTGTTTTGCTTTTTTTCTTTTGTATACATTTCTGCTACATGATGCAAATGAGTCACACATCACTCAAAGTGTGTCATGGGGCAACTCATTGCTGATTGGTTGATCGTACCACAGACAATACATTCTCACTCACAGCTTGTCACACATGGAGTCTTGGTCAGGACCCCGTGCTTATTATTACTTATTACTTATTAAGCTGTGGGTTATTGTTATTTTTCAACATGCTGGGCTCTGTGGTCCAGTTAGCAATAATAAAAATACAACATCCACTTAGCAAGGTACAGTCACAGTAACAAACATGTGGTTAACATTGTCAAATGGTTGCTTACGTTTAGGTTTAAGCCCCAAAAACTACTTGGTTAGATTTAGGAAAAGAACATGATTTAGCTTAAAATAAGTACGACACACATTACTTTAAGTTATGTACCTTCTTCAGTTACAAAAGAAATCAACCTTCATCTTCAGCTCACATGGGACACAAACCCTGGTCTCCTTGGTGAAAGTTCTGTGGTTTTCCCAACCAAACCACCCCACCTTTCTCCAATGCAGACTTTTCTTGCTATTCATACTCTGTCATTTGAAGCATTAGAAGTGAGAATGGGCTGACCACTGTGGTACTAAGGGTATTTATAGTTGCTCTGACCAGGACTCTGATCTGGATCATATTTTTTGGAGCAAATATTTTCTATTTTTCCCTCTGATGTCCTCTATCTGCTGTGCCTCAACTCAGAGTTTCCTGATGGACAGATAGCTTTACTTGTTGTGAAAGAAAATGCTGATGGCTGTTAACTGTTGCTGCCATCAGCCAAGTTAGCTCAGTTAGCTGTACAGCTAACAATCCTATTGGCTGACTCTTCCCACTGCTCCATTCCCTGCCAGCATTCCCAACTGCCAGCTCCAAAGCTCTCAAGTCTCACGCATCGGGCGATAACGCCCACCAAATTATGCCGCAATTCTTTATAACAGTGGAACAGGTAGCGGCACAACTTGTGAGCGCGTGAACGGGTTGAAATGCGTGTGTCTCACGCCCAATGCGTGAGACTTGAGAGCTTTGAAGTGACTTTCAGAGAGCTGTTGATTCAGCTGTATTGCATTATACAGAGAAGTATTTGTGTTATTTAGCTCACCCTTAAATATAGTTAAATATAAGTTAATATGAAGTTAAATATAAGAAGACTGTGATTTGATGAAGAGTCTGGCTTGTTGATGGTGACCACAGCCACAGATCAAGAGCCAGTCAGAAAAAAGAGAAACATCCATTTTGATCCAAACTGTCCAAAGCAAACTTACTTTGAGTTGGAGGTGATGAGTGGAGCAGCAGCGAAGGCAGGTGGAGGGAAAACCTGTGGGAGCTCATACAGCAGTTTTCCATTCCTACACAGATAAAGAGAGACAGACAGACGCATCAGACAGTTGAAAGAGTGTGTGTGACGATGCAAACTGAAGCTCAGTCTCTGTGTTCACTCGTGTGTGTCTTTGCATTGATGTGTGTGTGTGTGTTACTTACAGCTGTCCAACACAGCGCAGGTTTTGGGTGAATCCAGTAGGGAGCCTCACCACTGGTACATCGTTATTCTGGAGACACAAACACACACAGACCAGGTGATTAGATGAGCTACAATGGTGTCACCTGTCCACCAGGTGTCAGGATTTCCCCCCCATAAATGAGCTGCTGTGACCTCTGTGGAGTGAAAACACACGTGGAGAATCTGTCACACGCATGTATACAACCATAATTTGTCTGAATGTTTCTGCTGAGGGTCACAGGGGTCAGAGGTCAGGACTGTGTTTTCATGTGAAGGTCAGGTGACCACAGCAGCAAAAGCTAAACCAGTTATTAAAGCATTCATGCAGTGTTGAATGAGTTCTGACTTGATTAAATCTGAGCTCCAACTGTGAATGAAAGATGAGCTGATCTTTAAGGTGAAGTAACATCTACCTGTGAACTGTAGGTTTTAGATTCAAATGTGTTTAAGCCTTCATCTGTATCTGTATGTGTATCAATACAGATATTGATCTACTCCTAATGACCTCATCTACACTCAGTAGATTACCTGTCCCTGCCTATAAGCCTGATGGTAGAGCAGGTGACCTGGCTGCACGATGTTGTCTGGGAACAGTGGTGGTCCATAGTTCATGGTGGGAGCTTCCATGAATGGATTTTGCTGCTCAACCACCTGAGGAAATGCTCCTGGAGGAAACACCCACCATATCCTCGACCCTGATGCTCTACTGGTTCAGGGGAGATGTCGAGTTCCAGCCCAACAGGAACAGGAGGAGGAGGTGTCGATGGAGCAGGTGGAGGGTTGGCCATCAGGTCAAAGATGGCTGCCTCAAGAGTGGAAACCGCCTCTCCCCACTCCATCTCCTCGACGGCACGGTCGACCTCTGCTCTGAAATCCACTTAAGGAGCAGAGACGATTGTCCCGCTGTTAGCTGTCCCTGATCTATTCCAGATGAAACTATCTGGTTGTCTGGTTACTGGTCTCCTGTCGCATACATTGACAGAAAGCTGCTTTTTAGACGCTTGACACTTTTATTGGGAGTAACATCATATATTATAGAGCATTTTATTCTCATTTAGTTCAAAACATTTATGGAGCAGGTACAGTTACTTCTGCAGATATGGATTTTACATGAATTTAACTCCTCAGCAACATATAAAGTTGTTAATTTTAGCTTCAAGTGGACCAGATTCTCTACTTTAGCTCAGTAAGATTTGAAGGCAGCTGGAACATTTACTTGTATAATGAAATATTTTCACATTATGGTATTAGCAATTTTACTTGAGTAGAATCTGAATATCAGTGATGTTTTTACAGTCAGTACAGTTTTGAGGTGCTGCTCCATTTTCTTCTACTTTATATTTTTATTCCACCACATTTCGGAGGCATAAATTCTCCTTTCTATACTACATTTGTGTAACAGCTGTAGTTACAAGTTACTTGGCAGATTAAGATTTAACATGAAAAAGTAATGATTAATTTATAAAATATAAAAATTGTTACACATTTAACTGGATCTGTTCCTGCATGTGAAAGTATGACAGTCCTTGCTGTTAAAGTACTTACTAAAAAGATTTGATGTTCAAGGATCGCTCAGTTTGATTCTCTGAACCTGTCTTGTTACAATGATTTCTGTGTTGGCGATGTGAAAGCTGTGAAATCCTCTGGTGAAATGAAGCGGCTCTCTATATATATACACTTGGTTTAGAATGGACATTATGATGTCATGTGTTCTGTCTTATTCTGATTCTGATTCTCTGAGTCCATTCTAAAGCATCAGCTGACAGCCAGAGTTCATTTGGAAATATGGTGACCATTATCAATGTCCCCGTGTCCTTCTCTCCCCAACGGAAAACTCTTGATTTCAGGCCATGTGCACTTTAAAAGTTGTCCACTCTGAGCAGCAGGGGCAAATGTTCACACTAAACCTTCATTATATTCAATACTTCATACCTGAGCTGCAGCTCAAGGTGCTGAACATAACATTTCATTAAAAAAAAGAAAAAAAAATGTTTGAAACACTGAAACAGATTAACAAACTATTTCAAACACAATGAAACAGAGCAGAAGATAAAACATTTCAGTGAGATTTAATGGGAAACTGACCACACCATTTAATTATGAGCCTCGAGCACGTTGAGATGTTCATTAACGCCATTTTCAACAAGCTTTATTTATTTAGACATGAAACATTTGTTTTTATAACACATCTGTGGACACAAGCACATGTAACACCTGATGAATCCAATATTTTACATATAACAGAGACATTAAACAGTTTCAAGATGAAGAAATACATTTCAAAAGTAAACTTGAGTCATATAATCTGCAGTATGAAGAAGCAGCTCCTCTGTGTGGAGGCACAACACCTTCAGGCCATGAATCATGTGGTGTGCTACAAAGCAGAGCTGGTTTGCTTTAAAACACAAGAAAAATGTCTAGAGACACCCTCTGGTCACAGGTTGAAGAGTCAAGACATCAATCTTTATTATGTTTAGAGCTGGTTTTTGCTAATTATCGTTATGAGGAGTAGCAGTGGAGGAAGGCACAATATTTATTGAAACATCCCTGAAATGACTAAAACATTATTCTGATTTAATAACTTAAACAAAGATGCAATAGACTGCTATTAAAAGCATCATGGACATGAGTTTGTGGTCAGAGTTCATGGTTATATTTGGTTTCAGATAAACAAAACACTTTGCATCTTAATAGAAACTTATTCCAAACTTTTCTTCTGATATGAAGTCACATCTTTTTGTTTTTCTGCAACTAAATTGCATGAACAAGATTTTTCACTTTGACTTTTGAATGCATGAGCAGGCAGGCAGTGTAAATTTCACCCATGCCAAGCCTGCAGCATCAAATAGTCAACAGTTCATTTCTATCACTATCAATCATCTCAAACTCTGTGTGTATATTTATTTGTTTTTTAACTCTATGTGCAAGTTTTTACTTGCTACTGCAAGTGTTTCACTGCGTGAACTACCTCAGTGCAAGCCAAGCCAGGTTCATGTACCTTCTTTTCCCTCAATACACATCATGTGTGTTTTTCCTTCTGTGGAGTTCTTGCCGATGGAGAAAGTTTGTGTCTCCTCTTCCACCCAGCCACGTACCTGGGAAGCAAGAAATTCTGAATTCATTTCATTTCCTTGCAGATCTTCTTAATCACCCCACATAGAGACACCTACATGATGAAGAGCTCTGTTGTGCGCATATGTGTCGCTGTGCTTGTGTTACAACCAGGGCGAGGCCTTGGTGACAGTACAGTCCTTGAAGCAGCGGTACGCTCGGCCAGCAGCGGCCTTATTGAGGGTGACACAAAGAGCGCCACTTGTGGAGAAATCCAGCTGATGACAGAACCTGTTGGGGAGAGAGAAAATGATTTGAGGCTATGACTCTTGGTGAGCATGATGTCTGTGAGGCAATCTGGTGGGATTCTGACCTGAATCCATAGTAGGTGCGAGGGTCTGCCTGCTGAGGGAAGCGTTGCCGAAGTTGTGCCTGCATGGTGTGTTTCTCATACCACATCTTGCTGTCAATGCGGCTGTCCCAGTGCTTGTCCACCATGATGTAGTCGTCACTCTGGTACAGCACACACAGGCTCTCCAGGCTGGCAGGCTCCATGCTCATCATGCTCAGCCTTTAACTGACACCTCTCATACTAGTGATATACGGTTCTCACATTGGTTGGAATCCACCATATCACACAAAGAAGAAGAAGGAGCCAGTGTATTGCACCACTTGTGGATTTGTTTACATCTTTCTTTTTGTAAATGTAAGCTTTCTCTTGGTTTATCAGAAATACTTAGTCTTGGCTAGTTATTGGCAATATTTAACCAGAGAGTCGCAGTGTTGTGACCCCAGCACATGGCTAGTTATCATAAACTGTTAGCATACAGTCGTTAGCAAACCAATGGCACTAACATGCTGGCTTGTACATATATTTGCTGCCACTTCACCAAAAGTTGTCTTTCTGGCTGTTTAAAGCAACGTTAGTTGGGGTGGTGTCACTGTCAGGTATTTGTTCATTGTACCTCATTTTCATGGCAGAAGACACTTAATATATTAGAAGCAAGAAGCAAGAACACTACGTGTGAAGATATGGTTGGTTTATAAACTATGACATATTGTTACAGATTAAACCAACCAACAGTATACGAAGAACTTCAGACCTGCTGCAACATGAAATGCTGCCGACACATGAAGGCATCAATAATAGTAAAGCGATAATGTCACAGTATGAAAGGGGACATTCTCCATAACAAGGAACTTTACTCTTGTTTCTGCAAGTTCATTTTGCTGATGATACTTTCATTTTCTGTAGGGTCATTTTACACTGTCGTGTTTAAAGTTTGATTGAAGTACTTATTGCACCACTGCCGGATTCAGTCAAAATGAGAGTTACACAGTGAAATATAGAGACAACCACATTGTCTCACACACACACACACACACACACACACCTGCACTAAGAAATGCCGAATTAAATAAATATTTTTATTTGTACAAATTTATGTGTCATTTATCAGATCAGACCCCTGGGGGTAAATAATACATATATAAGATAAGATAAGATAAGATAAGATAGACTTTATTTACCCCACAATGGGGGGAAATTCACATGTTACAGCAGCAACAGGACAGAGTACAAGAAGTCAGAGGACAAGAGGACAAGCAAAATATTGCACAGTATTATATATCCTATGGAATTTACAATATATACAATACGTACACCCTTATTTACTTATATGTATTACTAATTTAAAAATGACGATTGCACATGAAAACAGGAAAAATGTGAGATGTGATCAGTACGGCTTGCATTTGAGTTGATGTTATTGTGATATAACATCACATATATTTACATATATTTATAAAATGATTGAGATTGGGAAATGGGGGCTGGACCACAGATAGCACTGGCCACCTCTCCCAAGGAAACTTGCTTTTGTTATTTTTTTTTAATTTTGTCAATTAATTTCTTGTTTATTATCATTTCTCCATTATTCATTTATTACTCCAACCACTGTTCCTCTACACTTACATACACTCTCACACCAACACACATACTTGGAATCCTACACAATAGACTGCCCTTCACCCTCTTAAGACACACCCCACACCTTGGACAAATCAGTCTCAGTTCATATTCAATCTTAACCTTTTCTTTTCTTTTCTTTTCACTTTGCATTCGGTGTTTGTTTTTGCCTTGGCGTGTCTGTTAAGGCTGAGTAAATGGCTGGACTCCAAATGCAGGACATAGATTCAAATGGTTATGTTTAAGAAAAAGGATTTATTGCCGCAAAAAGGGTTTCGGGTGGGGGACTGGAACTGAGCAGACAAGTAAAAAGATCCTGAGATATAAGGAGAACACAATTCAAATAATGAGAAAAGGAGAGCTAAATGGCCGAGATGTATTACCAAGTTAGTGAATACAAAAATTAAGTGAAGACTGGTGGGGAGAGCCAGGTATTTATCCTGTGGCTTGTGATTAGAGGATTGCCTGCAGCTGTGGTGGCTGATTGGCACAAGGATCAGGTGTAGGTGAGGTGAGCCATGATTGAGGAGGAACTGCCAGTTCACACACACACACATACACACACACACACACACACACACACACACACACACACACACACAAACAATGATAAACACAAGGAGAGGACTCACAAGACACAGAGGGACAGGGGAAAACATGGGGAAACACAAGGAAGGGGAGGAGGAGGCAGAGACATCCTAACAGCATCAGCCTGGTCGAGTCACCTCATATACAATTGTAATAAGTTGGGATGCTGCGTAGAACATAAATAAATAGAGAAGGTAGTCGTATGAGTGCAATGAAGTGTTCCTGAGCCCTTGTACTAACATCCTTTATACAATCATGTGTTCACAAAGTGGTGAACCTCTCTCCATCCTTGCTTGTGAACGACTGAGCCTTTCCAGGATGCTCCTTTCATACCCAATCATGATACGATCACCTGTTACCAATGAACCTGTTTACCTGTGGAATGTTCCAAACAGGTGTTTTTGGAGCATTCCAACACTTTCCCAGTCTTTTGTCAGAAAGTAGATCAGCCTGTAGTGCAGCAGACTGGCCACTAATAATCATGATTTAATAAAATGTTGTGGTTAACTAAACTACCCCTTTGATTAGCTAATTACTGTGGAAATTAACTCTGCATACATTTTCATTTTCAGCATTTTGGTTCTCTTTGTGTCTGCTATTCATTTGTAACTTATTTGAGTGTCTGTTCACCCAAATAAACTAATGTAATAGGTAAGGGATACTTCTTTTGAATTGACCTTTTGAGAAGTGACAGCTCTACAAGGCATGCAGAAAGTTTGGGTTTTATATGTCCAAGTTTTAAGATTTCTATTACTATTACTATAATATACTTTCAATATATTGTATTAAACACTATGTTTAAAATAAAAATGTCAACCACAACTTTACTTTTTTTTTTCTTCTTCCTGCAGTTGAATGTTTGAGCTTCACTTTGTACAATAATGTATGTGCAGAGGTTGACACCAGAAGGCTGTTTTCACATTAATTGCTCAAAGTGTAATTTATCTCTATGCTAAATGAAAATCTGATTTTAAGAGGTGGTCCAATATTCAGCATGCACAAGTGTGCTGTGGAAAACTGAAGCCTCCAGCGCACATACAATGAAAATGGACTGTTCAGTGAAGCAGGAAACATCTTGTGTCCAGCAGTTTAACTTGTGAAATGAAAAATGTTTGCATGTTCATATATTCTGGAATCTTGAATTAGGAAGAAGGACTTTGATGTGATGATTCTACGTTTTTCTGCAAAAACCATATCAGACACGCATAAGACAATTTCTATGTATGCCTTAGTACATGTGTGGAGGGGGTCTTAATGCAATATCAACAGAAGATCAAAGATAGAAGACAGGAAAGTCTACAGAGACAACACTGTTTATCAGGTCATCAGTGGGTAGTGCAGAAACATTAAAGGAAAGAGACATGAGAGGCAAAGCTGAAAAATCTAACACAAAAGAAAGAATCTCACCCCATGTAGCCATCAGTTTAATTATCCAGCATAGAGTGGCTGAGTGAAAGTCATGGTTTCAGAGATGTACTAATACACTTCTGTCTGAATCCATAACTGTTGTTGAAATACTCTAATGGCCAAGACTTATCATCATTTCCAAATCCACTTTCGTGTTCTGTTCTGCTGATACTGAAACTTCATATCTGCTCCTCTCCACCTCTCAGCAGTGACGTCCACTCGGACTCTCAACTCAGGACCTGAAACATGTCACAAAATCTGTCATGATGATTAGAATAAACCTGTTTATCACTCGTCACTGTTGCTCTCCTGTTCCCATCAGATGATAGCAGCTGCTGGTTTGCTGTGATTGGATCCAGTTTGATTTGACATGAATATTGTCAGACCTCAGCTCTGGTCTTTGGCTCTGCTTGTGGCAGTAAAACATCCACTCCAGTTTCTGTCAGTGAGATTTTGATCCATACATCACTAAGAATGTCCTGTATCTGATCTCTGACCTCTGTCACAACTGCAGTCGCATCCTCAAAGTACTGCAGTGGTCAGGTATTGATGTTGAGTGAGTCTGTAGTGTCACTAAGACATGACAGTGAGGGGTAATTGTCTAGAAATTGGATGTGGTCCTCTTTGTGTGAGAGCTGCTCCAGCTCAGCGTCTTTCCACTTCAGATCAGTGATCTCCTACTGCAGCTTCGACTGAAGGTCTTTGATTCGATTTGCTTCACCTTTCTGCCAGGATCTGATTTGGGTGCTTCAACTCTGCAGCCCCTGTGTATTGCCCCACCTCCATCTACATCCCCCTTCCCACAGCATTTAGCTCACAGCCAGCCCGTATATCCACTGCATTTCCTGCCCAATGGCCAAGCCCCCACCCACAACCTCCAGCACACAGCCCCCGGCCCAATCTGTCCCACACAACAAACCAGGTGAGGGAAGAACTCAGGAGGATCAAGGCAAGATAGGCTGGAAGTCTAGATGGCAAGAGCTGAATGTAACGAATCAGCTTTGGAACCAAGAGCAGCGCTAACTGAACCTGGGAGTCTCTGGGTGACTGAACTGTAGCATGCTGGGTGCTTGGTGAGGAGCAAACAACAGACCCAGGAGATGTTTGGGGAACCAAACAACTAACAGTTGTTGTTCAACAGGGAGATCAATCTGAATGGGAATGCTGGAGAGTCTTGCATGGGACAAAGAACAATCTGGCAATGAGTGGGTGAGTGAGAGCTGCTTGAGTAGTGCACTTGATTGGTGATGAGTCCCAGGTGTGTGACAGGTGATTGAGCCTGTACTGTTGCTGACTGATGAAGAGCACTGGCTGAAGAGGTGAGCAGATGAGAGTGAGAGTGGCAGCAGGTAAGAAGCTGATGAGTGTGGCACTTGATGCTTTCTAATGATCTGTGCAGACCAGTTGTGCAGAATAGTTGAACATATTTTTCAACCTGAGCCTGAAGATGGGGAGAGTTCCACAGCTGTGGAAAACATCCTGCTTGGTACCAGTGATAAAGACTCTGCACCACAAGGACCTCAACAGCTACAGTGGCACTGATATCACAGCTGATGAAGATCCTGAAGAGGATGGTCCTTGTCCATGACCACCCCCTAGTGAACCCAGAAGTAGACCCACTACAGTTCACCTACCTGTCATCAGGTGGACAGCAGTAGTGTCATCAGCATGACACTACTGCAGACTTCAGGCATGAATCGGCTAACTGCCACCCGCAAAAGATCTGTGACGACTCTGCAGACATTTGCCTCATCACAGATGGAAAGGACAGAGAGTACAGAGAACTGAGCCAGAGGTTTGTGGATCGGTACCAGTGGAATGACATATTCAAAGTGCAGCAGTTATTCTTTTTCACTGGTAAAACAAATAATATGCAGAGCCTATAGTACACCATACTGATCCTGATCACCAGAGAGACCAGTCTGATCATTAAACACAGACTTTGAAACAGGCAGTTTTTGAAAACACACACCAAACATTACAACTTTTCTGTGGTGGTTTAGTTTCCAAAGTACTGTGAAAGCAAAATGTCCCAATTTCCTGTTAAAGTTTTCCTTTAAATGTCAGGGAACATGCAAATCTAACGTTTACTCACATATCTGTCTCCATTGCTGTTTGGCTGGATTTGCTTTATACAGCATTTTGTTCACCACCAGGTGTCCTCTTTGGCTTAGTTTTCTTTTTCAGACATTTTTCAGAGCAGGTATTTTGACTTGTAATTGTAGGGAAAGCCCAGGTGTCACAGCATTAGCAATGACTCATGTTCCAGTAAGTCATGGTAACGTGACAGTGAGACAGCATGCCCAATACAAGGAGCTGCTGACGCAACAGCATGGAATTCAACCATCACTCACTGTATTAGTTACACCTGTGCTTTCCTACTGTCACATGTAAGTTCTCACCTGTTTAGGCCTGTTTAATTTCCTTAGTTTATCACTTCTCCTGGAAGCCATTTAACTGAAATGTTTGATCATCTTAGAGATGATCACACATTTATCGGAGGCTGAGAGTATCTTAAGAATCTGTGGAACTGACTTCCACCCAGGAACATGAATTATACAGTAAAGGGCAGCAAGCTGAAAGCTCTCACCTGTTGCACATTAAGCTTCATCTTCACCTGAACAATTCCAAGTGTAAAACATTTTGCATTGTTAACAATACAGTATTAAGAAGACAGTTAAAACTGCTAAGCTAGTAAAAAGTGTAACACCTCGTCCTAACCCGAGCTATGAAAATGAACGAACGTAACCTTAGAAAACGTAAGCTTCCTCATTCGCAGAGGGAGAATCACAAGTGGCACCAAAAAACAAAATCTCATTCCTTCCTTGTGCTGCTAAATCCTCAAAGTACATCTGAACAAGTTTTTACTCTCCATCAGACGAGTTTGACCAGGAGATCATTAGAGTTTAAGAGTTTAAGATATCCTATTGTGTTTGTGATGGTTTATTATTATTCTAATTAGTTTTCAGTCGCCATGGCTCAAATTGCCATGAGCTAGAATGAGCTAGAGTCACAAAACTTGGCCCAAGAACTAGAAATGATGAGCAAGTGCAAGAAATACAGACAGTGGTGCTGTAATTTAGGGCCAGAAATGCAATTTCACAAAGGCCACGTCCCTCACACGACAGGTCTGACTAACTTGAAATTTGGCACTCAGTTCAGCTCAACAAAAAAGCCTCTGTACCTCCAAAACACAGTGGACAGAATTTCCCCAGTTTCAGTGTGCTCTGTGGTCAACAATTAACAAAAACTGAAGTGCCATATTGATTGGTGCGATCCTGATCTAACTCAGCGGGGACATCCTGCAACATCCCATAAACATACACACTGAGTTTCATTCTAATCGGATCAAAGGGGGACAAATGGCAGAACTTTGAGTCAAAGTGGTGAAAAAAGTACCATTTAGGTAACAGGAGTGACATTCAGGTGCTTTTTAATATTGCATGTCATGTTGAATTGGAATCATCACATTCATACATAAAACAAGAGTCACAACAATAAAATAAACACTTGTTTCAGATGTGCCCTTGTCTTTTATTAACAAACACATGATAAAACAGCATCATATGACCGAGACCAGACTGTTGCTGGTACAATTCTCATCTGCCTCCATTCATCCAGTAATAAAAAGACATTATCTGCATACAGTAACACTAACATGAAGAGGATGCATAATAGTACAGGAATGTGTCAGCTTTGGCTTAGCACTGTTTAGTGAATGTCCTAAATTTCATTATAGGACTTGGACAACACACACATCTTCTTTGGGTTTGTTGTAAACAACCAGTGATGCAGACAGAAAATCCTCAGTATTAGTCTTTTTACTGCTTAAGGAATGTGCGATTTAACTTCCAAGAAGTTAAAAAAAGTAGAAAGAACAAACTACTAAGACATCATTAAATGAAGATAAGACGAGACCTCTTGCTGCGTTTCTTTCCTGATTCTGTAAATTCAAAAAAAACGAAAAGAAACTGTGACACTGCTGTTGAAGGAAGACTGTACGAGTGTGTTTACGGCACCTCAGGAAAATAAAAAAGAACAAAAGGTGAGATATAGAACACATAACGTTAGGATCCAGCTTTGAAAGACACATTTAAAAGATCTGAAGGCTGAAACAAAGTTATAGTCTGTCAAATCTGTGACTACAACACCCATCTGCAAGGACACTTGGGACATTTGATACAGCAGAGGAGAAAAGATCACTATTCACAACGTATTTTTAAATTAAGACACATTTTATAACATCGACCACTTTGCATATTGTGGCATAGTAACATCCCACCATTATTTCTAATAAAACATTAAAAGAGGATACTCTGGCATGTTTAGCTTTAGCTCATTGTTTCAATGTGAAGGAAAATGTTTAGATTTGCATCTCAACGGACAGAATTAAAATTTATGAAGAAATAAATTTCATTTAGCCAACAGACAACTGACTGGAATATATATTCTTTAATTTTAATAAAACACTTAGCATATCAAGTGCTCCGCAGATACCGGGCTAAAAGGTCAAAAAGTATCATGATAACAACATGACGGCTTCATATCCAGCCACAGCAGTGGTGAGCAGGGACTAACTGACTAAAAACAAAGCTGTCATTTTAAAAATCCTGAGTTAAACAACATTGTCAGTCACACAGTTGCTGCGTGACCTGGAACCCTGGTAACGGAGGTCGCCTCTTCGGTGAGCTTTTTTTTTGTTTGTGCATAGAGGAGGAAGTGGAGTCAGATCACAGACTGGAGCAGAAATATATTCAGTGGCGCTTCATTTCTGCAGGTTAACACGTTGGTGGATCCATTTTAAAAGCTGAGTGACTTTGCGAGAGCTTCTTTTCTTTTATCACCTTTTAAGGTGGCTTAAATAGCCCAAAGGCAGAGGTCCCCTTAAACTGCAACCAGACCAGCCGTGTCTGTGCAAAGCTCCGATGTTGGCCATTTCAGCAGCAGCTCCACAGATGACAGTGAAGGTAAATCAAGCGCTCCTTCCACTTTCCCAATCATCCCCCCCCCGGCAACAGTTCTGCTCCATCTCCGCTCAGCACCCCCCTCAGATGTTTTCTGCCTCTCTCAGGGGTACCTCCCTGATGCTGTCCTGGGGACCGGCACGGGTCGGCGGGCGCCGCCGAATGCTCCGACCAGACGAGATGAGGTCAGCGTAGCCACGGGAGTGAGAGAAGGCATAGGCTGAGCGGCGGGAACGTCGGCCACGCTGGAAGGCTGACGGCTTTTTCTTCTCCTCCTGTTGCATCTCCATCTCGTACTTCTTCCTGTTTCTGTGGACCTGGGGCATGATGGGAGATAAGCACGTAACATTAAGGAGAGATGCAGTGCTTTGCTATTTTTTCCATTTAAGATTTGTGTAATTTAATATATATTCTCATCCTGTCCATGATTCCATTTGGTTTGATCATTCTAATTCCATAAAATGTAATAATATAAATAAGTGATCACCCCAGGCACAAGTTTTTCAAGGCTATTTTTGTTTTGTTTTGTTTTTTGGTTTGATAGCATCAAACCATGTCTGCTTTTAACAATATAACTATGTGGGACTTAGCTCTGACTGGCGAAAATAGTTATATTACTGTGGATATATGGTGGCCCACACATGTTAATACTGTGGACTTTTTAAAGCCATAAACAGAAATATATTGTTCCATTTCACCACAAATTATTAGTGAATTAAATGTAATGTTGAGACTCTTGAAGCTCCCAGTCTTAAGGTGTTATTGGATTTGATAACTGCTGAAAAGCAGTATTTGTGCTAAACTAGCTAAATAATAAGAAAAAAGCATCAATCCAAGCAAAACTTGCATGAAGGTCCATTTCCACCCTTTTCATTAAGTGTTTTTCTGATTAAATAAGCTTAGGTTGTGGATTTTTTTTCCTCAAGCAGTGGAAACTGGCTTCTATAAGCGTGTTATTATCTTGCATAAAATCTTGTACAATTTATTCTCGATGCACTGCCTTCACCAACTTCCCCTGTGATTAATGTGAATTTATCAGAGGCTGTTGTTACTACTGTAAAAGCCTCACCTTAAACATTTTGTTTTTAATTAGATATACAGCACTTATGGTGATTATTGTTCCCATCCCTTGTCAACGTCCTATCTCATTCAGGCAGGCCGAGCAGCAGTGCTGTAGGTTTATTCGTGGAGGTCTCACCTTGTCTCCTACAGAGGGCCAGATGGTTTTATGGAGGAACTGAATGCAGATGACGGGCAGCAGGCTGATGCCCACAGTCAGGATGATGGTTAACCACAGGTAGGGCTGACGCAGAGCATTCGAAGCTGCACCTATAAACACAAAATATACAACAATAGAGTCATGAAAAGGTTGGGGTTTGATGTGGTCTTTCCAGTTCCACAAAGACAAACATGTTCCACGGAGACAATGTTGGCTGACTGGAGCAGAGACCATAAAGCCAGCTAACTGTGTCACACTGTGGGGAATGACTGTTGACTGACCAGTGAAGGTGAATGCTGAGGGGAAGAGGACGTGGATCCCAGCACTGTGGATGTCAAACATGATGCCGAAGTAGATGGCTATGCTACCCAAAACCGCAAAGCAGTTGACGAAGGTCCAGTAGGAGGTATCCAGAGAGATCTGACAAACACGAGGTGGACAGAAGTCAGCAGCCCATTCACATAAAATATTTCATTACATGCACATCTTCTGAAACTTCTTCAAATCCAGGTTTCCTCTTCATCTAACAATTAAATACTAATGTGTGACTAACCTGCAGGTTGACAGTGAAAATGAGCGACGAGGAAGTGACTACAGCAAAAGACTGGTAGTCAGAGGGAGCTTCTCCGTCCTGCCCCATGGTCTGAAGGAAGGCTCCGTACGGGATAAAGAAGATGATGAGTGAGACGAAGATGCCGTGGAACAAGCTAATGAAGAAGTTCTTGTAGTTGAACAGTGTCCCCTGCTGGCCGGGCAGGTACAGTTTGGGAAACTTCAGGCTCAGTTTGTCATTAACGTCCTGAAGTGGGAAGAAGAAGCAGAGGAATCAGTTAAGACATCAGGATGACTTGTTTTTCTCTTAATGAACAGAAGAGAAAGGAATGGACTTTTCATTTATTATTATTACAATTTGATTTAATCATTTTCATGACAAACGTTAAGTATAAAGTCACAGTACCAGTCATAGTTACAGAATCTATGAAGCATTTGTTAAAGAACACTTTAGTTAAATATTTTGGAGTAAGATTTAGGCAAAAGATGTAAATCTAAAACCAATAATGGACCTGGCAAAGAGGTTTTTCTGTACCATTCTTTGTGTCTATAACAAAGTCTGTTTTACCTGGTCAAGAAGTCCAACTAGTAGAACAGGCAAGCTGCTGTAGCACAGATTGTAGAGAGTGATGAACCAGTCTTCATAGGCGACCTGCAGGCAGGAAAACAAGTATTCAGTGTCTTGTCTTCAGTGTCAACAGCCATGCTGGGATGAGGATACATGATACCAGACAGATGTGGGGCACGAGAAACAAAACTGAGCATCAGGTGCAACTATTGTTATACTGGAAGACAACCAGGGCAGTTAAGCCAACTCCAAAGTGACCAAATAACTTGCTCCGCTAATAGAGACTCAGATGCAGCTGAAAGCTCCAGAAAAAGTAAGTAAGTGGATGTAGGATTAAGATTGCTTTGCCAAATTGCTCAAAAATTAACTGTGGGTATGCAGTGGGTGTGTTGCTGACCTGTGAGGAGTATCCGCTGAAGAAGGAGTACCAGAAGTGGACCAGTGTGAAGGCAAAGTTCTTGAAGAAGAAGAAACGCAGGAACTTGCACATTCGGATGTAGGACCAGCGTCCGTGCACCAGCAGGAGGCGCTCAAGGTAACGGAACTGGGCAAAGGCGTAGTCGCTGGACATGACGGCCTGCATCCCCTCCTGACCACTGATGCCTACACCGATGTCTGCAGCTGGAGGGACAGTGGACGGGGGAGAGATTAGAGGAGGTTCACTGGAACATATATCACACGCAGAAGAAAATCTGGCCTTCAACATCAGCAGACATCACTCATGTCCTTACTCTTGATCATGTTGACGTCGTTGGCTCCATCTCCGATGGACAGTGTCACGGCTTTCTTGTACTTCTTCACCAAACTCACCACGTTAGCCTTCTGTTTGGGTGTGACACGGCAGCAGATGACCGCCTCGCACTCACAGGCCATGTCCACAAAGTCAATCTACAGAGACATTCCTCATGTTTGTTATCCCGTAAACCAGCATGCAATCACATCTCACTTCCATACTTATCTAAGACTGTTTCACTTATTTTGTGGTACCTGTCTCATTTCTTTCTCCCAGTCGTCCATCGGCTGTCCGTCCTGAGGGCTGCTGGGAGGCGGTCGCTTTCCCAGACGACGCAAACGCAGGCGACGGCGTTTCTTCTTCTTTTCATACAGAATCTCGTTCTGAGAAGATGAACACACAATCAGCACAATCCATCCAGTTAGCTGGTGAAAATGAGAATTTAGGATAACATTTCTTCCCACGGCTGCATTTGTAAATACTATACAAGTTAAATACTAAAACAAAACATCCGTCTTCATTTTAAAACAGTGCTAACATTGGATGGAACCCACCAGCCATCCTCCGGTGATGATCAGAGCGTTTTTACCCAGCTCAGGAAAGAAAGGCTGGACAGGTCTCTTTCTGCCTCGACGGGCAGTCGGGGGCTCGTTTCTCCTGTTGGCCTGACGAATCCTCAGCTTCTCACTGGAGACACGGAAACAACAGACCATCTCTTACATTGAAACCAAGACGCTGAGGTGAGACACTAAACAGCGAGGGATCGGTGGACAAGTTAGGGAGGGAGGCAGGTTGATTTGACGAGTGATGAATATGAATCTAATGATTGCATTCATCTTTTCTTTTGTTTTCCCAAAAAAGTCTATCAAAATAGACTTAAACAAGTCCAAACCTATCCTTCAACATGGATTCATTTAACGTTTCTTTTGTATGAGAAAGAATGTGCTCATTCTTCATTGTGGATGTCACATACATGGAAAAGTAAACTTCTCTGACACACAACATGAACAGTAGTTGATCTTAAGGGCTTTTCATTATATTATCTTGTAGACTGTCGTATTTTTATCAACTCACTTGACGTCTTCTCCGTAGTGGATGTGCATGTCGTCTGTCAAAAGCGAACAAGAATATCCAATGTTCTCTGCCGTTTCTGGGGAGCAGATGAAACACTTTGAACAGTTGGTATTATTTAAGACAAAGACAGAGACGGGTTCATTCTTAAATCCAGAAATACAGTTTTAAAAGTTGGTGTTTTTATGCTGGTATACACTGTATATATCTATACACCAGCACTTCTCATGGGCTCACAGGTAGATAAGGCTGACTAACAGTATGACTCCTCTCTGTACTCTGTAGTATGTGATAGTACCTTTCTTATCTCCAGTCAGGACCCAGATCTTGATGTCGGCCTTGGCCAGTGTGGCGATGGTCTCCGGCACTCCATCCTGCAATTTGTCCTCAATGGCTGTTGCCCCAATCAGCTGAACAGAGGGAGACAGCTGCTTAGATGTGGCTGAGAGTCACTGTTTTGAACTCAGATTTTCAGCAGACTGTGCAGAGGAAAGGGCTTCAAACTGTTCTGCAGTTAGATTTTTATTTTTTTTAAATTGTGGTTGATTTTTGTCACAGTTATGAATAGTCCTTTCCACATTTGAGTTGTGTGCATATACTCTTCCTGCTGAATCCTGTATATGTCAGTGCTGCGAGGGCTCAGTTTTCTTTTGGAAACTCAAGTTCTGTTAAGAATGAAAAAAGTTTTGGTTTTTCACTCACCAACAGGTTGTTCTCGATCTGTTCATACACGCGGTCGAGGGCAGCCTCTCTGTCAACAGGGGCCACCTGGGCCTCTTTGTGTTTCCTGGCCCAGGCATTGTACTCATCTGTGCTGATGTCTTTGTAACACAAGCACAGTGTCCGCAAGGTCGCGTTGGCAAACTCCTGTAGCACAAAACACAAACCATGTTTCCTTCCACAGAAACAAAAGAAACAGCAACGTTCCTGTATGTCATCATTTCTACGGTACAGTATGTCTGCCATGCCCAGACACACTGTACGTGCTGCAAATGGAAACAAAGCCACGCAAACTCACATCCAGAGCTGTCTGGGTGCTTTCTTTGTGTCTGGAGTTGGGGGAAAGTCGCTCATAGATGACAGTGTCAGCTCCTTTACAGTAGAGACGAATACGACCATCAGGAAACTTCACTGAAAGAGAGAGAAGAGGCAGCAGGACAGAGATTTTAGAGGTGAGACACTCAATTAATTACCGAACTTATTGTTCAACCACTCAACTTCATATCTTACTCAAATATGTGTTCCATGTACCTGTTATAGCTACAGTACAACAGCATAACCAGAATTGACGTGTATGTGTGTGTGTGTCTGTGCACTCATACAGATGATAGACATGCGCTTGCGGTCGGAGTTGAAGTCAAGCAGCGCCAACATTTCGTAGGTTGTCTCCTGGTCCATCTCAGTGATGGTGATGGTGTCCTGTGTACGGGACAGAAACACGAAGCCAAAGTTCCTGGCTGCTGTCACCAGAGCGCCCTCATCAGGAGAAGCCGCCTGGTACACCAGGTTACCTGGGAGAATGACATGAACCCATACATGAGGCCATGTTTAATGCATTGTTTCTTTCACAGCTGCACTGCACATTGGATTCAGTGACAGTATTCAATATTGCTGAACACAGCTTTCAGGACACATCCACTTTAGGATATGTCTGGGTTGACTGACAGGTGCTGCAGCTTATCACAGTCAGTTGTGGTGGTTGCTGTTCATACATCGCACCTTAGCTCCACCCAGGCTTCTTCCCTTTTGCCCAAACTAGGAGTTTATGATTACCATCTTTGTTATCCACCATGACAGTATGGCAGAGGGAGAGCAGTTTGAAGAACTCTGTAACATCTTTATCCTTCCTGGATCGGATGCAGGCAACAAGGGAATGATCCATGAACTGGAACTTTCTGTCAGCGTGCCGGTTCCAGCTCCAGTCCACCGGCTAATGAGGAAACAGGAAAAGGCTTTAGACTATAGAAGACTAGACTAGAAGACTATAACAGAATGACATTGCTGATGTGATATTTTAGACTACAACTGCAGATTGTCGTCCTTCATTTGCTTCTGTATTGTGCAGTTCATATTTTCGAGCAATATCTTAAAAGTTTTGTTGAGCAACTTATAATTTAGAGTAGGTGTCACTAACTATCACTTGACTAGGTCATATTTTCCCCTTCAAATGAAACCGTCAATAAATGAATGAACAGTTACATTGTCATATATTACATGTCGATCATCTTATGTCTTCTCAAGTCAGTGTATTTGATATTTTACCCTTCCTCGGTCCAGTGTCACTCCCTCAGCAGTGGTTGGTTCACCTGTGGGAAGGAGAGCAAAATTTGAAAATGTCTCCTGCTGATTCTATGAAGTTATACATGCTTTTTCCATTCCGGCCTTAACCAACTAGTGGGTCCCTGTTCCATTCTGCGTTTCATTTTTTCTTTCCTTTGTAAAGAACTTTATAACCATCTTACAGGCTGCAACACCATTTGCAAACTTCATCTTTGTATGTTTGTTCTACTCCCTTTTAAATTCTTGCCGCAGTGAACCAATTTCCCCCAAAGGGATTATTAAAGGCTCATTTTTCATCCTTCGGATAACATAATCCTGTCAACAGGTACACGCTGAGGTAACACAGCAACTGGTTGTAAGTGTAGAGCGTCATTTCCTTGTAAAAATCCAACATATTCCTGTGCGCTGTCAATGTTTTTGTTATCAAAACACCGATGTCAGTGCAACATAAAGCAACAAAAAAAGCAGCTGGTGTCACTCTCGCTTTCTTTTTTCCTTTTACCTCCAACAACTATCTCATTCTGGTTTCCCTCCTGCATCTTTCCATTGGCCACCATAGGGGAGGTTGAGGTGAGGGGTATTCAGTTGGCTGCAATCTGCAACCTGACCTCTAGATGCCACTAAGTCCTTCACTCTGGACCTTTAAACAAAACCACTAAAATGTCAAACTGTGGTTTTATGTCTGAGTAAAATAAAGCAGATCAGTACCGTAGTTGCGTCCAGCGATGGTGCACTTCTTGAACTGCATGATGTTCTGTGTCAGAGTTCCCGTCTTGTCGGAGAAGATGTATTCGATCTGACCGAGCTGCTCGTTCAGGGTGGTGGTTCGAGCCTGAAGAGGGGCAAGAACAGATTTAATGAGAAGTGCAAAATGATGCACAGGCAAAAGATATTGGTTCTTAATTATAAAATGCACTATATTGGTAATACAATATAACATTTTAAGAAGGACATGCTGTATCTTTACCATTAGTGTAGGATGTAAAACGAACTTGAATATGAACTTTTATAATAATGACTGAAAGTATTCTCTACTGCCTAAATACATTGAGAGCGCATACAGTACTTCCTGGTTTTTGTAGTATAAAATTATTTAAATATCTTTCCACTGTGAAGCAACACTCACAAGGCTTTTAACAAGTTTCAAGAAAATACAGCATAAACCTTAGCATCTGATGTAAAAGATCATCTGCAATAATCATGTTATTGTGTTATGTATGTATATAATTTTGGTGTCACAGTATATTTAAAAAGCTTTTCAATATTTTAAAGATCAGGTTTTTACTCTGCACAAATGACTGCACACCAGTGAACCTGCGTCTGTTTCAGGACGATAATTCATTTGCTGTTCTAATACTTGTCTTCCTGTTGTTTGGTTTGTACAAGATGAATTCACCTGATGATGGTTGAAAGACTGAAACACTGCTACTAGGGGAAAAGTAATAAATCCTACGTGCCCAGGATGTGATGTGTCACATTTGGAATAAAGTCATGAAGGTAAAAAGAATGAGAAAAACATTAGTAACGTACCTTAGCTGGTGTGTCTTTCTCTGAGAAATACATCTGCAGGTCCCAGTTGATGAACTTACTCTGGCCCAAACGAATGACCTCCACACTGAACACCAAGCAGACAAACAGGAGACGACATGCACAAGTTTTATTTTGACAATTATTTCTATGAAGCAGAGCTGCTCTTTGACTACAGAGTGCAAAAACTGTGACATCCGACTGAAGCTGAGTGAAGGGACACGGCAGAGAGGAGTAAACCAACACTACAAAGAATTACTGCTGCTGACGTAACAACTGGTTGTCTTGACAGTTGCAGGAGTCTCCAGAGCAGATGAATGGTCATGTTTAAGCTCCACTGAAGTGTGTGCCACTATTATTTAATTTGCTTCAGAGTGAGGCCTCAAACCCAACCTGTAACCAGGTAATACTGCTCTGTGTTTGAGTTGGTTAGCTTAAGATTTAAAAGTTGCATGGTGCAAAAATCCTGAAAGATGTTTTTCCAAATTGCCAGAAGAAAGCAATGTTATATTCTGTAAGCCATGTAGATGACATCATTCCCTTTACATCTAACAGCTCTCAAAGACCTCATGTGTTTTTTAACATTTAACGAGACCTAATAAGTTTTTTAACATTTTAAATGAACCCAAATATGTGCAGATGGTTATACTGACCTGACATATAGTGAAATGGGCACCATGGTGTTGAGGACAATGATGTATCCCCAGAAGCTGAGGAAGCCTCTGTAGGAGGCGTTCCGGTCTAGGCCATCGTACAGATACCAGGCTTTAGAGCCGATCTCCTCGTACCAGAAGGTGTGCCCGATGGCCAGACCTGCTGCCACCAGGATAAGCAGCGCGAAGATCTACCGGGAGGGGGAGCAATTATACACTGGGTGACTAAGAAAAAGCCCCACTGATATCAACAACTTACACAAGTCACCTGTTATTTTAAAAAAAAGAAAATAAAAAGTCTGACAGGGAGGTTCCTTCATGCGTGGTTAGACAGCATGCAGGCTTTCATTTTGCTGCTTGTGACTCTGACTCACTGTGTAAACCATGTAGTTCATCAGCTCGTCAATTTTGGTCCTCTTGAACCTTGTCTTCCCGCCGTTCCTCATTATTTTGGTGTCGGCTCCTACAACATCATATATTCAAATGATGAATGCCAGCCACTGCTATCAGTCATTACTAATCAACACTCATCAATGATGTGATAAATGACTTCACTCTGGAGAAGCTGAAACCATTTTTGCTTGAAAAACTATTTCAATAATTAATCAGTTGTCAAATTGTTCCTGATTCATTTTCTTTTGATCAACAGTTCATGAATCGACTCATCATTTCAGCTCTGATGTGGATTTATCTTGCGCTAGTTTGCATCATCTGATCCATATGCTAGGGACAACCAAAATTATTCTGCAAAACAAATTTATAAACGTCTGCTGAAGGTGTTAACCTCGCATTCATCTCAACCAGAGACATGTCTAGGGACAACAAAGATGATGTCGCTCATCCACATCCTCAGTATGCAACATCAATACTAAAATTCTCATTTCGCTAGCTTTGAGTCATGCAGTGATGCTGCTCAGGTGGAGCAGCGACGCGGTCGAGGTTTCACACCTGCGAAGATGACCAGTCCGTGACACTCCTCAGTGTTCCTGATCTTGCAGCCTCGGAGCAGCATGTTGTCCAGGTTCACAGGGTAGCTCTCCCTCTGCCACAGCATCGTCCCCGTGAACTTGTCCAGGCGGTTGTTCGGCTCCTCGCACTCAATCAGAGCTTCAGGGGAGACAAAAGGACATGAGGAGGGCTTCAATTCCAGTCAAGAGGTAAGGACTACTCAAATTCATCTGTGGGCACCATGAATTAGCTCAGTAACTTTCCTGACCCTCCAACCTGAAGTACTCTCTAACTGACCACTCTGCCACAGCGCCTTCAAGTGCCTTCAGCTCCAGTGGCTTGTATCGCTGATATCACATGTTCACATTTTGCACAGCAGAGAGAAGAGTGAAACATGGCAAATTTACAAGTTAACTAAGAATTTCCTGAAAGTACCTCATCTAACCATTTGTAATGAAAATGAAAAATACTGCCGTCTAAGAAAAATGTTATTCCTTTTTCATGTTGGTGACGATGAAAGAAGTTTTCACTTACTTCTATGAATATTATTCTGCTCAAAACTCATCAATATTTTAGAGTTTCACTTTAAAATTGAAAAATCAGGTTTTATTCTGAGGTGAGGCTGTTTGAGTGAATAAACCTGATTAAGGTTTATGCAAATAAACCTGGCTGGTAGTTGTGAATGACGCTCACCATTAAACTGGGCCAGCTGACGTTCCTCCTGCAGTCTCTCATCAGTCACTCTGAGTCCCATCTTAAACTTCAGGTTGGTTTCTCTGGGAAAGGAAAATAACACACACAAAGGACTGAAAACCAAGCCGTGAAGAAAGCAGAATCACAGCGAAATACATTCAAGTTCAGTTGTTTTGGATTAAAAAAAGGATTTTTATTTTCTGATCATTTAGCCAGCGTGGATAAATAAAGCTTCTTTATGAAAATTAATGAATTCTCTGATGCAAGTTTTATGCCTAAAAGCTCTGAGAAAATAAAAGAATGCTGGTGTCTGTTTCACTTTATCAGCCATTTACTGAAAAATAGTTCCATTACGGACACCACACAGGCCTGCTTGTTTGATTTAAAGGCGTTTCTCACTTAATCACAGAATATACAGTCACACTGGTCACATGGCTGAGTTCGGCAGAAGGTGTTTAGCTCTTGGCAAAAGCTCTTTAGACATTAAGTCTCCTCGTATCAGTGAGTAATCTGTTGACTGAACTCTTGAGAAAACTCAGAGCAAACAGTGTTGCTCCAGCACAGTCTCTACACAAAATACAGTCCATAATTCAATTTCAATAGAGCAATCAACACAGATCTAGAGTTCAAGTTTTTTTTGTTTTAGTTTTTTATTTTAGAGGCAGAAAGTTAGCTCAAAGGCTGTTGAGTCTTACCCGTCAAGCTCGGCTGTTTCTACGTAGCACAGGCTGTTTGGGTTGGAGCTGGATAACAGCATGATGTCAGCCTGTAGAGAACACAAAATATACACATCAAAAAAAATCTGAAATCTGACCTCACATCTGTTGTATTTCTGTCCTGTTCAATTTAATTTGGGCGTGTATATTAAAAATTTACTTCAATATCTGATTGTCAGTTCACTTAATATTAGTTAATTGATTCATTGATATCAATAGTAATCCATGCTGATTTAAGATAATCTTACTGATTCTAAACTGTGGACAGATCTACATTGCTATCTTGCTATGCTATGTCAGGACACCCCTCATCTATTTTGTGGCTGCTTGAGAGATCACATTAAATTATCTGTGTTCGTTTGTCAGTCAGTCAAGTAACCGTCAAACAGTCCAGCAAATACTTAAGTTAAGGCTAAATGATCACACCGGAATAAAGTCGTTCTTCTTCAGACGAACCACATCTCCAACCTCGATGTTCCTCCACTTTGACTCTTGAAACCTGAAGCACAGAGGACCGATCACAGTGTTTATACGTATACAGTATTGCTGTCATTACTTTTTCATGCCATACAAACACAAGCATCTGGGTGGCGTTCACTTACTTGCACACATTGTACAGGAACAAACCTCACATACAACACAAAATATGCTTTGATATGCACCAGCCGTTAAAGCAGATCATATTTCAAAATGCTGTATAAAATGCGAAAAAATGATTTCTCTGTTCATAAGATGGTGGATATCTTCTTTGAAAAATCGAAGCTAATAGAAAATCAACTTTATTCTGACCTGCCCTCCAGCAGCACCTCACACTTCCTGTTGTTGATCTCCTTGTCCATCCTGTGACGTGCCTGGATGAAAAAAATTAAAAACAGGTCTGGGCTATCAAGGTAATACAATACTTAATATATGATAACTTTGTATGTCAGTTAACTAATTAGTCTTTGCTTGAAATGTTTTTGTCATTGTTGTTTTCCTTCTTTGCATCAACTTAAATCACCACAGATTCAAGGTGGGCACACAGCTGTGCGTGCGTGTGTGTGTGCGTGTGTGCATGTTTGTGCCTGCATGTCTTACCAGGTCGTCCACCAGGTCTTTGATGGCGGTGATTCCCAGCACCACGACCAGAGGAATCAATGTGGTGTACCAGGGCAGAGTGGAAATGTCTGGAATAATCTAACAAACATTTGATGCCACTTAGTGATCCTTCTTTTTTTGCAACACTGTAAATCAGAATCTGCTTTACTGGCTACATATGTGTGCACATACAAGGAATTTGACTCTCAATGCACTTAGACAAGAATAGACATAACAGCCAAGAACAAGGACAACAGAGCTGAACAAATAAAAAGGTAAAGAAATGACAATTATGTACACAAATCAGATGACAGGTGGGGTGTTTATAGATGTACCTGTAGGATGAGCAGAGCCAGGAAATAGAGGTTGGCAGCTCTCTTTAACTGCTCGTACAGGTTCAGGGGGATGAAGGTGAGGACGTTGTACTTGTACGTCTTGATGGCATTTCCCTGCAGATGAGAAACGCATAGCAGACATTGATGAGAGGAGGACAGAGGACAGTCAGCTAGTCCTGTGCTGTCAAACTGGACAGCACTCTGCTAATCATTAGCAGTCCTTTTCAACCTGTGAAAACATCTGCGAAAGGTCACCAGTGGCACTGGAGGAGCTTCTCGGAATAACTCTGATGACATCATAGTGATGTAATCCAGGTCATCTCAGTTTGGACTCGGAGACCACAAATTTATAACAGACAGTTCATGTTACAAAACTGAAAGTCATGGGTGCTCACCAGGCAGAGAGGGTCTAATGAAATGACAGCTGAGTTGCATTATGGGAAATGTAGGATCCAACACCCTTTGTCCAGGCCATTGACCTGGGCCGCCTGGATTTCTATCATTCTTTGCAAATTTGTCTCTTGTGAGCTCTCCAATTTTATCAAGTGCAGTACTAAACTACTGGAGTACTCTGAGGTTATTCAGGGTTTAAAATGAAATTCATTTACTATTGTCACTTTTCCCTGCACTGAAAATTTGAATTTCAGCCATCTATGTAACCTGAATTCAGTACTGTATTTAGTATTTGACTACTTTTAAAGTACTGTAAATCTACTAAAGGTCAATTCTTAGCACCCTAGGTACTGTTTGACAATAACATGTCAGTCCAATGTGTGGCTACCACTTTCATTTCAGTAGTTGAAAAAATGTCCAGAAACCAAAGTAAAAGTTTAAAAGTTGAAATAATCCAGAACTTTGCGAGACAAACTGTCCTCAGAGACAGAAGTTTGTCCTAAATCAGCAGGTATCAGTCCAGTTACAGTATCATGGTGTCAGTACTGAGACGGTGCTGTGTTTCAGCAGGGGATAAACATCTGTACTCTATCCTTAAAGGTCCTTAAAGGACAGAGTTCACATTCCTTCCCTGCCACAGTGTCGCTGAGCAAGACACTGAAGCCATGTCAACTCCAGGTTGCAGAATAACTTCATCTGTACACGAGGGCTATCGACCAATATTCTAAATTCAAATTTATATTTGAATTGAAAGCACTGCATGATGGACAGGAGTCACAAAACCAGTTTCTGTCCAGTAACTACTGTTTTTTTGTTGTTTTTTTTAACCCCGGAAAATCAGTATTTAGGTCAATGTAGATGAGTAAATGTAGATGTCAAAATGTTAAAATATTTGGGGAATAAGGTCTATGATCAGATATTAGAGCAGAATTCCCCCTTTTTGTCCAGAACATTGAAACCTTCCAGGACATGTGGACACTGTCACCAGGTGAAAACTATGCAAACACAAAGTCACTCTCCTGGAGTGAAACTATCATGTAGGTCAAGCTGAAACGGAAGCAACCACACAGTAGAGGACAGGTTGTTCATTTATTTTGTACTGTGCCGGGGATGCAGATCTTTTAAAAGACGTCTATGTTTAAATAATATACTACTATGTCTCTGGTATTGATTTTCCCTCTTATCAACGTAATGCACAAAAACAGATAGTCAAATGGTGTGAGCTTCCTGTCAGGACTCTAACGTACAGAAGATTACTGTGTACGTTATTTCTAACATATTCTGCTTCTGTCCCACGGAGTCTCCGTGCTGTGTCGAATGTGTCTGCTCGTCAGACACAGGTCTGCTCAGCTGGACTATCAGGTTTCAGCCTCCACAAAGACGGATGACACAAAGCTTAAGTCACAAAAACATTCCTCTGTTCGCTGGCTGCTAACAAACAATGTCATGCCAGCTAGTGTCTGTATTTGACCAATCAGACCACCAAACTATAGAAAAAGTAATTCACATCACATGTTGTTCCACGTGCAGGATAGACTAACTTAACAAAAGAGCTGAATGAGAACTCAAAAATGGACAGAAATGAAGGAAAACCATGATCAAATATGAGTATGACACACCCAGCCGTCAAATTCATTAACGTGCATTCACCTTGTCTTACCTTTCATCTACATCTTCATTCAAAACAAGCAGTGTACAAAAGAACAGTGCTGCGGAAGCATAAACAGCTCTTCCAAGCATATTTCAAACATGACCTTTCAGCAGCTCAGGGAGCCCTGATGGAGTCAGAAATGACTCAGCAGAAACACAAAGGGGATATCTGGATGAGGCCATAAGACACGTGGAAACAAACGCAGCAGGCTTCCGTGTTGGTGTTGTATATCGTGTTCATCCATTTACCTGAGATCAGTGTTTTCTACTCACTTTTCTGAGGGAAATTACATCAAATAAGGTACTAAACCTGGTTAAAATCCCTCACAGACACGTACAGTATGAGGCCAATTATTGCGTACTAATGCACATCTTACACATGATTTAGTTTTTTCTCTAAAACCAATGACAGCCTTGAAGGAAGAAATCAAACTTATGGCTGTTGGATGATTCTAAAACTAATAAGCACGTGGCATAGCTCATTTCAAACATCCTGCTCTTTGCCCAGGGTGTGTGTCACCTATGTATAGCTATTCTCTACATGCTCAGGGTTAGTTTGTGCCAGGATCAACAAGGAGGGAAGACAAAAGCACCTTTGGGCGAGTCCATTAAATGGCAGATTTAAGTAAACAGCTGAACTTACAGAGTATCTGCTCTTCTTGATACACAGGAAGACTTTTTTCTGAAACTCCGGCAGGTGATGATAAGGTCGGTCATTGGCTTTCACCTTCCATGGCATCTCTGAAAAGGAAAACATTATTAAGAATGACTTTCTTAACATAAATGTAATATGTAAACTACAGAATATATTATATAATAATGTTTTTCATGGCGCTAAGCTAACAGTCTTTGTGCTAAGCTAAGAGCACATTCTGGAAGTCATCATGAGTATGTCTTGTGACTAACCGCTGGGTCTAGCTTCCACCTCGGGTTGTGGGGCTCCTGGCGGCTCTTCTTGTTCCCCTTCAGAGCTCGCGTCTAATTCGTCATCCGTCTCATCGTCACTGTACGGCATGACCTCATCGTCAGGCCCCAGGGAACCCTGGGAGTCTGCGCGCCTCCGACTCATCTTAGCACCTCAGGTATCTCTGAGAAAGAAGAAGAGTTTCAGTTGATCAGTAAACGCAACATGAACGCATCATGTCGGGTTCCCATCATTCCCAGAGCGTGTATCCTAAAGATTCTCTGATTTTCAGCTTTCAGTGTTTTTAAATGGGCCATCACGGACTGATACGTGACTTTTGAGCATAAACTCCAGATTAAACAATTATTCTCTGTGACTGATTGTCAGTCATTTCATCCATCCTGTGTTAATACGTGGTTAATAAATTCTCATTTTGACCAAATTGTTGCCCTGTGTTTGGCTTTGAAGTACAGATGGCCATCAATTGAATCAAGTCACAACTTTTGATATTAGACTGATTGAGTGGATTAACTGAACGAATTTGGTTATTAATTTTTCTTTTCGGAGGTGGTGCCTCAAACAGGTAAATAAATAAATGATAATTTCCCTACATTGGTGACGCCATAACTTTTCATCTTGCATTAGGGTCATCAAGTAAAAATGGAACTGCGTCCATACATTTCCATTTTGTTTGCCAAATACTTGTAATACAAATGTTATTCACGTTAGCCTCAACTTGCCTTTGTGTTTACTGGTAATTAGCATAAGTTAGCATGCTAACATGTAAGACATCATGTTATACACCTAGTTCAACTGAAGCATACAGAGGCCTTCAGGATTTTGTAGTTTCAGTAAGATAATGTTAAACATACAATAAACCTAAAGTCCAGGACTGGAAACACCCCCTCAGAAACCAACAGTGTGATCGAGTTTTTATAGGCAGGACAAATGAACAGGCAAACTCACCAACACTGTCATAGGAAAGACTGACCAAAAAACAAATGCCTGTACAGTTAGAGTAAACAGTGGCGAGAGATTACTGAATTCTCAGGCATCAAATGCTCAAAGGAGACAGAGGAAAATAAAGAAATGCTAATGAAGAGATATAACAGAGAGTCAGCTGATGGATGAGAAATAACACACTATGCAGACTGCTGAGAAAGAGCACAGGGAGAAGGGCACAGATAACTCAGGGAAGAAGGATGACATTTCTATTTAGAATATACATTTAGATGACTTCAGTGAATCATTTCTGATTCATTTTAGTCACAAAGTTGATCTGCGTGTCTGGCTACAGCTGGTGGACCACTTAGACTCAGTCTCAATAGGTGTTTAATGAAAAGGATTCACTGTGTAAAAACTGAGCTTCAACCCTGATCTACATTCTAACAATCTGTGATACTAAGAAAACAGATAAGGAAATAAAAAGCTGCAATTCAGGTTTGCTGTTGGATCTGACAGGCGGGTTTCTGTCAAACCCACTGATATGATGCATGTGTGATGGCATTGCAGTGTGTGTTTGTGTGTCAAAGTGTCATGGCGTAGATGAATATTTATACGTGACTGCGGAATGTGGCAACACCCTTCTGGTTATTGTCAGCCTCTGTTCAGAACTCCTTCCAGCTCAATGCCTTTAGATGAGCTATTCATCTGATTTACGGCTTGTTTTTAGCAGTCACCTGACAGCAATGTCAGAACTTGGAGTCCTGTTTCAGATTAAAGCACCCAGAGAAACTCCATTCACAGTGCTTCATTCGTGATACCGAAACCTCATCATGTAAACCTCTGGTCAAGTTTTTTGATTCTCGATGGTATGACTGGACGAGCTGGACAAACCTCCAACAGCAGATTTATGATGAAGTCATCATTCATAACAAAATCTGACACAAATGCAGATTCTGACCTCTTAAGGTCCTATGAGAGAAACGTAAGCAAAAAATCTTATGAATGTATCCTAAGGCTGATATATCTTCTTCCTGTGTGTCTTACGGCAACACTGTTGTCCAAAAACAATTAAAAATGCACGAGCCACACTGGGGTACATGTTGCTTCATTACCATGAACACACACTGTACAGTTTATCAATCCCATATAGACAGTGCTGCTCCCTGTGCTGTTCCTCCTGTTTGAGTAATGTTTGATAAAAACCTATAGTGCCCCACTGTTTAAAGAAATTACTAAGCCCATTGTTAGGATTAAATTATATATTTGTTGTTTCAGTAGGAACCAATAGGCTTCAGACTGAGCGAAACTTCCTGTCAGACTGAAGGATGATCATTTTTGACCCCATCCCCATGCTGACAGACAATGTAACAAATCCGCTGTCCCACAGGAAATCCCTACAACGTCCCTCCAACAGCTCCTGCTCAGTAGGTAAGAAGTGTAGGTTGGCACTGCCCATCTACTTAATGTTGAATGATGCGGAGGAGTCCATTAGCACAGCTGATAAGGTTCATTAGTCTGGTTTCCAAGAACAAACACAACTGAAAAAGGGCTCAACAGGGCTAGACAGGGACCACGGCAGCATCAAACCTGTGAGCGGAGGAGCTGAATGGACGGAGGGGATAGTTAGATACAGTCCAGACAGATGTTTCTATGTCTGGACTCTAGATTAACCAAATGTTTTTTCCCCTCTGGATCAGTCTATTTCATTAATGAAATCATTTCTTTGTTGGTAGGACTTCATATTTTATCTTGAAAAATGCCAGGGGCCTCATTTCTAAAAATGTTTATACTTGAACTACTTCTTAAGATCATTTCTAAAACAGACTTGCTGATGCAGGTTTTAAGAATCCTATTTGTAACTTAACCTGTCACCTATAAATCTCCAATCAACTTCAATTGACAGCACCTGCCTTGTGTGTGCCTCTCGGTTTATTCAGGAATATGGACCAAAAGAGAAAATCAAACTTTATGGAAGATGAGATCACAGCGACGGTAGAGGAGCTTGAAGCCAGGCAACACATACTATCCGGTGAACTTAACAATGGGTAGACAAACATGCAGACCGGGAATGTATCACCACTGCAATGAACAAGGTGGCTGAAAAGAAATGTGGTTTTCTACTTAAGTCATACTTAAGATCAAATTGATCATAATCATAAATGAGGCCCAGATGAGTGTGAACAGCCTGTTTAAAGAAACCATCAAGTAATTTAACTGCAAGCTGATTTTATTTTTAAAAGTTTATATTTATATCAATGACGGCAGGATGCAACAGAAACACCTTTCTAAATAATGCAATAATGTTCAATAGCAGCACAAACTACATGCAGAAACTTGGGTTAGGGTTAGGTTTCAACATGAATATTAGAATGTTCATGAAGGCAGATTTAGTGCAGGAATGCTCTATTAGACTGCAATAGATTTAGCTAGATGTATCTAATAACAATTGAGTGTCTGTACTGCACAGACTGGGATCTGCGCTGTGACCAGTGTAATGTTGCATAGTGTACGCCACTTTTTCCATCCATCCATCCATTTTCACCCGCTTTATCCAGGACCAGGTCGCAGGGGCAGCAGTCTGAGCAGGGACGCCCAAACTTCCCTCTCCCTGGACACTTCCTCCAGCTCGTCCGGGGGGATCCCGAGGTGTTCCCAGGCCAGCCGAGCGACATAGTCACTCCAGCATGTCCTGGGTCTTCCTTGGGGTCTCGTCCCGTTGGGGCATGCCTGGAACACCTCCCTAGGGAGGCGTCCAGGGGGCATCCGGTAGAGATGCCCGAGCCACCTCAGCTGACTCCTCTCGATGTGGAGGAGCAGCGACTCTACTCTGAGCTCCTCCCGGGTGACAGAGCTCCTCACCCTATCTCTAAGGGAGCGCCCTGCCACCCTGCGGAGGAAACTCATTTCAGCCGCTTGTATCCGGGACCTCGTTCTTTTGGTCATGACCCAAAGTTCATGACCATAGGTGAGGGTAGGAGCGTAGATTGACTGTAAATCGAGAGCTTCGCCTTTCGGCTCAGCTCCTTCTTCACCATGACAGACCGATACAGCGACCACATTACTGCTGCCACTGCACCGATCGGCCTGTCAATCTCACGCTCCCTTCTTCCCTGACTCGTGAACAAGATCCCAAGATACTTAAACTCCTCCACTTGAGGCAGGAACTCTCCTCCAACCCGGAGGGAGTAAACCACCTTTTTCCGGTCAAGAACCACGGCCTTGGACTTGGAGGTGCTGACTCTCATCCCAGCTGCTTCACACTCAGCTGCGAACCACTTTTTCCTATGTGTGTGTGTGTGTGTGTGTATATATATATATATATATATATATATATATATATATATATATATATGCCACTTTTTCCTATGTTCCTATATATAAGCTACACAAAGATAAATCCCTATCTTTGTGTGTGATATGAAAATAGTGAACTAAAATGAAAAAAGTTTTGAAGATATTTTGCATGTTCTTAAAACATTAAGGAACCATTAAGCACTAGTGGCTGTTAAGATGGTGTGGAAAGCAAACACAAATCATCTGTGTCGATGTGGGTGTGTTGCTATACCAATGAGATGATGAAATACAAGTCCAGTTTGAGCAATACATCTATGAGTTCAAAGAGTTATGAACATTAAAAAACTGCCAGAGGTTTAAAATAGTACAAGAGAGGATTTTCCATCTCCAGATTCTTGTCATTTTCCATGATCAACATCCTGACTTTGTCATATAACCCCACCGACAAGTGAAAATGCTAATTTGTCCAATGATTTGGTTGATGACCAAACACCTGCACAACTGACATTCCCATCAGCCTCAGCTGTTTTTGTTTAGTGCTAATTAGCAACTATTAGCATGCTAACAAGCTAAACTAAAGACTGCAGACATGGTGAGCACTGTACCTGCTGTGCATCTGCATATTAGCATTGTCAGTGTGGGCAGGTTAGCATGGCTGTAAACTTCTGTCATGTAGTATTGATGTAATCAATTTAGGACAGACAACAGCAGAAGAACTGGTGCTGATATTTTCATTGATTTTCTTTTTTGAACAGAGGATCCAGGACTTTGTCGTGGCCGGCACAAGCTGGCTGCTGACCCAAACCAACATCCAGTGCGTCAAAGAATTTCAGAGTTTTTGGGTTTCCTCTACTGCAGACGATGTGATCCTTTATTTTTCTATAATCTCCTATCATGTTTTAAATTTCTGGGGTGTGCTTTTTCCTCATTTCTACCAGACATGTTCGACATGATTGACAGCACTGCCAGCAACCTCTGAAAGTATCTGGAACTCACAAACAGTGTCACCTCCTGAGCAGAACCATAATGTAGTTCCAGTTCACAGTTGAAAGAAAAGCAGTACATGTGCAAACTTCCATGATAGGTTGCACTTACATTCTGTTTAAGTTCCTGCTGTAGGAAAGATGTCAGTCAGGCAGGTTCAGGCATAAATGAACCCAAATATATTCGTGTTGATTTTGTCTCAATACAAATAAGAATGACTATTAACTTCTGATGCCAAGTATTGCAAAATCACCCCAACTCCAAACTCCTTCAGAAAAGCCGTTTGAGAAACAAGACGTGTGGCAAAACATTACTAGTTCACCATTTGTGCTCCAACTGAACACTGCAGTTAGGGTCTCCCAAAGCTCAGATCAAATTTAAGCAGAACTAATAAAACCAAGCTAAAGGACACTCCTGTAACTGTTCCTCAAAGCACACTCCTCGTTTAAAGAAGCAGTGGTTTGACTGAACGAGTTCTGGCTGGTGACACAAGTCTGCACATGAAAATGTTTGAGGAAGGGGAGGAAAACAAAGAATTGTTAAGACTATGGGGGGGAGATTGTACAGGAAACCTAAAGTGGTGAAAAAATAAAATGCCAGCTGAACACTCAGCAGTTATTTTAAATAATAAATACAGCACAGTCTCTTAAAGGCCCCCATTGTTCAAACCCCTAAAAAAAAATCTCTGCTCAACAAAATTACATAGTTAAGTTTTTCCATGAAAAAATCTCTGTACTTTTACCTTCATGTAGTATGCGTGAATTTAAGTAGTCCCCACGTCAGTCTCCACCCACCCCTCCACGGCCCACCTGCAGCTTTGACTCTGTTCATTAAACATACACACCTCATCAGCAGCTTATCTGTCAGACAAACTGTTTTGCGTATCATTTTCTGTAACTTTCCTCACCAACACCCCCGGGCCACAAGAAATGTGTGTCAGCATTTGAAATGAATCATCACATAGTTTGGCAGGCTAACGTTGGCTAACAGTATCTAGCACGCTGCAGATTTGTTTGGACACAGTGAACGGATAAAACATGAGAAAAATAAACTTAGTGTTTGACCAACATGTTGGCTCGTGCTGGCTGTGTCTCCAGGATAAATGGAACAGCGTCAGGCTACAACATGAGCTCTGGAGTACTCTGGAAAAAGGCTACTGCAGGCTACAGTTTGGCTCTAGGATTTTCAGATCCTTCGGTAAATCCTGAAGGCTCAGCAGCTCTCCTTTTGCAACTTTGCAACTGAAAACACACATCTCTGCCATCGTTTTGAAAAAAGTGAAACTTAACTTGGAAAATAGCGATACGTAGCTACACCTGGCTTCACCTGTGAGACCCCTCATTTCACTGTAGCCCCACCCCACAAGATGACAGGATTGGTTCTTTGGGAATGTGACGTATGAAACCTCGACTGTCTCAATCTGTGTTTCATTGGTCCTCTGCAGCTCCAAGGTGGAAATGCTCAGGCATGGTGTTGCTCATGATATGTGTTGTAGCATATAAAAAGCACCATATGGATATATTAACAAGGCTAAACACTTGATTTTGGAAGGGGTCTTTAAAATTCTAATTCTAAAACAGAAATGACTCTACAGATTTTGATCTTGCTGGCAATAGCTGAGAGATTATCTATTGAACAATGAGCCAAACATAGGACAAAAACAAATCATTTCCGCCCCAGAGGAAGAATTTGTCCAAACTTCAAGATGACCACCAGCTGTCTTGACAGGAGTCGAGAATCAGTTTTCTGAGTGTCTCTGTCACTAAAGACACCTCAACATGAGATGTCTTCATCTGATGAAGGTAAATATTACTTCAAAGTGTGTGTTTTTGACTTTGAAAACATCTTGTCAAACAACATGCCACTCCAAAGGAACACACAGCCTGAACTAGAGCACTGAACACATGACTGACAATACATAGTTTCCAAAAACATCTTGCTCCTGCTTCGTATTAAAAACTTTCCACCTGCAACCCACTGGGGAAGATTTTACTGTGAAACTGCAGCAGGAAGTGTTAAGTCAGGTCACTGTTAGCAACCAACTTCTAATTCACTTGCTGTTTGATAAAACTGGGTCCGCATAGATTTTAGAGAATCCTAGAGGAGTTACTATCAAATACATATAGACAGAGTGAGAGAGAGCTCATGTCTGTCTTTGCTTTTTACTGCATATTCCCCACATTAACAGAAACTGAATGGGATCTATAGGATGCAGGGTATAGGCACCGCACCCTGCCTAGGGGGTGTGGAGTAATGGCGGGAGGGTGAGGAAAGGGGGGAGGTGCATGACCTGTGGGCGGGGGTTGGAGGGGGATGAAACTGACGTGAAGAGCAAGATGTTGAGATCGAATCTATCAGTGGCGCAGCATGTGTGAAAAGAAAAGCATTGCTCATATTCAAAACATTACTGGTTTATTAAATAAAGCAGCCAGTTATCTTAGTGCAAAGACTGGAGTCTGGCTCTGTCCAAAGGCAACAAAACCCACCCACCGGCGCCTCTAAAGCTCACTAATTAACAGGTTAGCTCTCATTTCTTTAATCTGAACAGGCACATTGCCAGGCAATCTAATCTTCAGCTTCCACCCACAGCTAACAATGCATATCCAAGAAAATCAAAGTCCCCCTCCTGTCAAAAATGTGTTCTTCTGGTTCCTATAGTTTGATGTTTGAGCTTCACTGTGCAGAATGACGTATGTGCAGAGTTTGACACTGGAAGTGGAAGGTTTCTCTGTGCTCACTGAAAACCTGACTGTAAGAGGTGAGCAGGACTCATGACATCAAATAGTATATTCAGCATTTTGCTTTTCCTGCAAAAACCATGTCAGACACACATTAGAGAGTTTTAAGTATGCCTTAGTACATGCGTTTAGATGATCTTTAAGCTTAATGGGGGTTTCTTGCCAAAGGATCTTGGGATTTGTAGTTAACTTTTACCCTAAAGTTTTATGTAACAGCCTTGTACCTTCACCTTTTTATCAGGGAGCTAGACTGTGGTGTGGTTGGTTATCTTCTGAAACAACAAGTCTACCAGGAGACTTTAACCAAACCACAAGAGTGCTCCAGATGTGAGTCACATAACATTGTCTAAGAGAAAATTAATGAACTTGTACTTTTGGAAGTAAAGGTGCCCCAAACAGGCTTCTATTGGGGTACATGAAAGGACGTTATAAACAATGACAGCCTTTATCATTTTCAAGAGTGAAGCAAGGAGGAAAAAACTGCAGCCTTGAACAAACAGAGCCTGAAGAGGCAATCTCAGTGGGAAAGTATATTTATGTAAGTAAATTAAGTAGTTTGACAAGAAATTTCTGCCACACTGCCTGAGATGTCTACCAAGCCTGAAAACAGCCTCATTAAAAAAGACAAATTCATCAGCTTCCCCCCTTGAGAGTTTGATACTCACTGCTCTGCCCACCTCACAAAAAGCGACCAATCAGAGGCTCAGTAGCAGCGGCAGGGCTGTGAGGATTGCACATCTCAGAAAACCGGTTTTGGTGTCAACAACAAAGAGCAGGGAGGGAGGAGGGGGAGGGATTCACGGACTGGGACAGAGGAGAACATACCTGAGCGACGACAGTGCAACCTGAGAGGAGGGAGGAGGTTCAGCTCTCACGGAGGTGAGGAGGATGCTTCACGTAAGCACAACAAAACGTAACCAGAGACTTTGTTTCTGTGACCAAAACACTCTAAAGCTCTGAATCCTTTCAACAGGCCTGTTGTCCAGAAATAATTTAAAGAACATTTTATGTTTGTGATCATACTTGATGCACTTCCTCTTTCCTATGAAGGCAACCATCGTTGCATGAACAAATATATTTGCTAACAAAGCCAATACACACCACACACACACCAGCAGAATTGATCTTTTCTCTAGTTACTTGTTTCTATTTAACTCAAAATTCATTGAAAATGTGTGTATTGGAGTATTATTTGAGGGCATTTTATTGAAATATAAAATGATTTTTTTTGTAAATTTTGCAGCATTGCAAAGTGCATGCATCATTTCATATATGAATCTCTTATGCCTGAATATGAAATGTGAATCCTTCGTGGGAATGTCTCAATCAGCAGCAATATAAACTACTACATAGAGAGGTAATTACTGAATGCAAATAAACTGCATGGCAAATGCAGAAAAAGTAAATGGTATCAAAACTTCAGATTCATATAATGGAAATCTTAAGGACTATGCTTAGCAAATAAAGAATATAGGGCAGCATGGTGGCTCAGTGGTGAAGACTGCCACCTCACAGCAAGAAGGGCCAGGTCAAATTCCCAAACCTCATTAAGCAATTACATTAATATGCCACCCAGGCGTCACCCAGTGGCACCCTACTGCTCCTAATACTTAGGATGGGTTAAATGCAGACGTGTCGGCCCTATGGGGTTAAATAAAGGATAACTTCATATTCATCCATGACAGTTGCATGATATATGACTTTTGGAGAATGCGTCTTTCTTTCAATACACAGTATCATAAACACAAAGGCACCATAGACACAAAATCCCAGGGTTAGCAGAGACATGGTAGAGATTTTGGAAAGGACATCTGGAAAATTCCTTGTCTTCAAACCTTTTAGCCAAATATGCTCTGCACCAAATTAGATGGCATTTGCAGATGAACAAAAAGTAATAATGATACGTTTCATAAGACAACAGCATAGCTTAAATGGGCAGATTAACCCAGGACAAAAAGATTTTTGCTTTTGCTTGACTTTATGAAAAAGTCACATGGCAGTCCAATTGTTCCATCAAATCATATCACCTGCTTCTTCATCTGTGGCTGAATTTCTGTGAGACTAATCTGTGAGAGTTTTTAAGATCTGCAAACAAAATGAAGAAGAGAAATGAAAGAAATGAAACAGAAAACGAAACCTAACACTGAAGTGATCATGCAAGGGCTGCTACATTTCAGAAAAGTGAACAAAATGAAGCTTTTTTTTCAGGATGAGTTCCACATGTAATACACGTCTGGACTACAGTGAAGGGAATGACAGCTATTTGTGTCTGTTACTGAGCGTCCCGGCCGGGCGAGACCTGATGCTATCAGTCAGATTAATGCAGCGTCGGGTTTCTGCAGCACCTGAGGGGAATCTGTTGGAGCTAATGTTTGGAAGAAACAGGTGGAGAATAAAGAGGAACAATCGCTGCCTGTTCTCTGCTGGATTGCCCCTTAATACAGCCAATCTGCACGTAGAGCAGCACAAACCACAAACTATCCACCATTCTATGCTCTTATTCACATCATCTTCTACTACTTGATGCATTCATTTCAGTGAGAGTTCCACATGCACAGGCAGTGGCGAAAAAGAAAAAAAAAAAATACACGGGCGACACACAACACAGTCCCTTGATTATTTTAAGGCACGACTGATTGCAGTCTTTATTTTTTTATTTTTAGCGAATTGTCAACAGAGTTAAACAGTGACATAGTTCTCCTATGCAGATACGTTAGTTCACAGTCATCCTGCCTAAACAAATAATATCATTGGTGTAAGAGCTAAATACTTTTACAACTATAGGATTTTATTGCAGGAAAATATGGTTATACTGCTGCTGTGAAAGCTGCACAAGACATCCTACTAGACTGCAGACCTGTAGTATTAAAAACTTTCATTTTATCGTTGCCAATCAGAGCCTGTGCCACTCACGACGGCTACATTTTTAAAGGTTTAAAGATCATTGTATGGGAAATGAAGTATTGTGTTTGTGCCACTTCTTTTTTCCCTGCCTCAGCAGCTCAAATTAAACGTGAGGTGGAATGAGCTAGAAACACGAAACTCGGCCCAATAACTGGAAACGACATGCAAGTGTCTTCCAAGAGTAAAAGCCCAAGATGGTGGGCCAAAAATACAATTTCACGCCTCAAATCCTCAAATCCGACTTAAAAACTAAAAAAACAAAAAAAGTCTCTTAGACCAAAAGGGTCATTTTGAAAACCAATAATCAGACTGTGTTTAGGAATAGGTGTACTGAAGCATTTTGTGCCCAACCAATAGTGGATGCCACAAATACCAAAAAGCGTGTACCTCAAAATCCAGCAGGCAGAATTTCACCAATTTAGGCGTGCATGCTCTGGGGTCAACGATTAACCAAAATCTACCATACTGATGGGTGCAAGTGGATGTGGCCAATCATATCTTTGCTTGTAACTCAAGATGCTTTTGAGCGATCCTGATTAAACTCAGTGGAATCATCCTGTGCCATCTCCTGAAAATACACACTGACTTTCGTTCAATCACCTTTGTCTCCTATTTTGCTGCGTTTAGAGCATTTCTGGGCTGCAACCTTCAGGCAGTCCAGCCAACAACAGCACACAGGTGAGGTCATAACACTATGATAAAAAGCTAGGCACCAGGTTCCAGGCCGAAAAGAGCATGCGTCCAAGTGGCAGCTACGAAAATTGAAACAGTACCGAATACAATGCTAATATGGTTAGGTGATGCCTAGAGGACGAAGCTCATTCCAAAATGAGAGTGAATCTAGGATTTACTGTCACCAATTGGTGAGCACTGAAGGAGAGGATGGGGATGAAGAACGACGTGGAGTTGGCCTGTTTTCTGTTGGATGAGTAGGAGCCGTGGTTAGCTTAGTTAGCTTGTTAAAGTATCAGCTTTTCCATCACAACAAATGGAACACTCCGACAACAGCAGCTTACAGTGTGCATATAAGTACTGCACTTCTGGTGGCGTTAGGGCTGCACTGAATAGTTTAAAGCTTCATTCATAATGTTGCTGGGGGCAGACCAGATATTCTAGGGGAATAAAAACCCAGAGTCAGACCGGGTTCTGCTCTGATCCAGAGCTGGACACAGATAAAATATCAGAGCTATCAAATTACAAGGCTGATTACAGAAATAAAAGCAGCAATAGCAGCAAAGCCTTGCACTGGACAAGTTGGATGTCTGCTAAACAACATCATTTTATGTCTTTTGACTAATCAATTAACACACTAATGGTCTCAGAAGGAGTAAATATAAAAGGATCTTTATACTCAGTCAAGTGCTGCGTGTGTTAATGAGGTTAATGAGTCTAAATTGAGATTCTTCAGTGTGTAACTCACAGCTGGAGTCCAGACAATGAATCCAAAACAGTCAGTCCACAGAGACACCAGCTGCTTCTGCAACATGTGACCCCACGCTGTCAGAGCCCCTGAGCAAGGCCAGAGTTAGAGGTTCAGCTCTTCTCTGGAGTTGATATTTTCCTTTGCCTTTGTGCATGACTTTTGTCACGTCAGTCTGAAGCCGCTCTCGTTACGTTTCACCTCAGCAGAAATCATGACAAATGACACCTTCATTTGCAAAGTGAAATCATGCCATCCTCCAACAACAAACACACACGCACACACACTAACATCATCCCCTATGTAGTCAAATCGTATTTGACTCCTAATTTGTCTATGTTGTACTCTGAGCACATGAGAGTGATGACTGAACCCTCAGCAGAGCTCATGCCTCAGGTGAAAAACATTTCTGACAGAAGTGGTTGTGGCTGATTAAAGGTGCCACTGGTGTCGCTATGGATGAACGTTTAAATGAAAAACAAACCTAAATCGAGCTTCCCCTGGTCTGGTGCTCTGGAGCCAAAGCCACGCAACAGAGCGTGTAGTAGCTATACACCCAACACTGGGCTGGAACACACATTCCTGTTTGCCTGATATCGGACCTGTCAACTCGTTACACTCTGGGTCTGGACCCAGGCAGCAGTCCTGCCAATTGCAGAGTGACCAGAATAGAGTTACAAAATGATGAGACTGCATTATTTATGAAGATTTAACTAATCACCAGTGTCACATAGCTAGATCTCCACAGTGCTGTGGCAATGCTGAAGTCTGCAGCCATCATTATTCTGGTATGGAGACCTTGCCCTTGCAAAATAGTGTTGCCATTTTCAGCATGGTAAAGCACTGATCGCAGAGGGGCTATACCCAGAGCCTGCATCCAGTGAATCAGACGGATTGATCGCTAAGGTTGAGCATGCAACTCAGCCTCTCTCCAATTTGGTTTGTGTTTACATGTGCTGTTATTTTTAGGATCTTACCTCAGCAGGAAACATCTGATCACTTGCTAGCTAGGACTTCATATCAAGTGGCTAAGATTAGCCTTGAAAGCGATTCTTTGTTTCACACTGTTACTCACTTGTAGGTGGTAATGTGCCAAGAATCAGTGCCTATTCAAAAACCAATCATTAATAGAGACTGCCATCTTTTAACAACACTTTGAGGACAAGAAACCAACATGTCAAACAACGCAAACTGACAAGCCAACAAAAAGCTTCAGTGCCAAACAGATCCAGTACCTGGACCTGTCGGGGCATTTGCATGGAAAACATGCAGGAGATGTCAAACAGCTGTCATGATGCCTTTGAGTCAGCGAAACTTTCAACCTATTTGTCTCTCAAGTCATAATTCAAATTCTCAGTCCCTGCTTTCAAGGTCAACAATTTCCATAAGGAGGCAAACATTTCCCTAATCAAAGCACTCAAACGCGTTGCTTCTGCAGAGGAAAAGCTTCATTGCTTGTTTATGGAAAAACAATCAGGCTGGTTGGACCCATGCGTCCAAGAGTTGTCACTGTGTTCAGACACAACACCAGCTGCAATGGGAGTACACAAAGTAGGTGTGTTTCACATCCTACCTGACAGTCTTGTCAGATATGTATGTTGCAAGTTCTCTCCAAAGTGATGTCGCAAAATCTCTCCTTTTACGAGCACAGAACTATAGACTTCTATAACTATAGGCGGCTGTAAAAAGCTCATCAGCAATTTCTAAGTTGTATATTTCTCTCAACTGTGCAATAACACTATTTATTATCCATATTGGCAACTGTATTTTTATAAACTGTATATATTGTGCATATACATGGACCGAGTATTTCTCAAGAGAAATAGTATTTTCTCAGGTGCAATACAATACATGTCATGTAGGTAGTTACTTTTCTCATAAGACTATTAGCAACAATATTTTTTTTATGGCAGTAGGATTAATGGCAATAAGTTTTCATAGTCGAGAAAACTCTAATATTATTGCATAAGAAACATGGGGGGTTCAAGCCCAATAAAATTCTGCTACTTAGCAAAAATTCTAAAAGTATGCTGCCACAGAAGGGACATGGAGATAAAAAACACATTAATTAAAATGAATGTGTGTTCATTTGTGCATTACTAATCAAACAGGAATTACATCATGGAAAGTCTAATCTACAAATGTCACCATTGTCACTGATGGCAGTTGTTCCTAACCTTCTTGGCCTGTGAACCCTCAAAACAAAGCAATGTCTACTTCCAAACCAGGCGTACAGTATATGTCTACAGTTTTAACAGTTTAACCAAACATTTTTTTCTTCGTTAATTTAGATCATCTTTACAGTCCTGAAGAGGGAAGTTATCCACTACATCACTGCATTAAAAATTCAATTATTTTTATCATCTGTGAAGACTCTGACTGTCATTTTGGGAACTAATGGGCAATACCATGTCTGCAGATTAAATCACTGTGTGAGGATAATTCTACATATTGTGCATTTTTTTCAATTAAGTATTCTAAACAGTCAAATTTCATGAGGATTTAACTTTCATTCTGAAGGACTTGGGTCAGAAGTTTTGTGAGAGAAAGCAACAGACGGCCTTTTTTTCTTCCCATCTAAAAGATTTTCCTCCATTTCCTTTCCGAGCCTCCATACATACACACACACACACACACACACACACATAGATAGATCCCAAAGATGTGAAAGAAACTTAAACTTCAACTTAAAGAGTTGTCCTGCCTTTCAAAATAAAGCCAACACACAAAACACAGATGTTTGTTTTTTGACACATGATTTCTTTTCCTGAGTCATCATGGCAAGACACTTTATCCAATTACTCAACAACGATTCAGACAGTGGTAAGAAGTGTGTGTGTGGGTGAAAGAGAAAAACATCACACATTAGTTGTGTAATTAGTGCATATCACTACTATTGTCAACACATTCGTGCATGTATTCACACTCAGTTGCGAGTCTATTAGGTCCAACATGCTAAAACTAATGCGGTTTGCAGTGAATCCTTCTTTCATGAAGGTTGAGAACGTTGTGTTTTAGAGACGTGTTGATTCAACTGTACGATCATGTAAGAGGATGTAGCTGGTGCTGGATTCTAGTAACGAAGAGGTGTTTCTAATATGTAGTCTACTGTCATTGATCTAAAAAGAAATGGACAAAAAACATGGTTTCCAAAAACAATGCCCATATAGCACCCAGTTTGTAAAGTGCTTTCATGGTATGTGATGTCTGTATTTTCTATCACAATCTATGCCTACAATATTCTTACAATTTTCCTTTCAGAATGTCTGTAACGCGTAACTGTGTGTGGCTATAGTGACCTCTCTGTACACGGGACAGAAGCCCAGAGGGTTTTTAGTCGTTTTATCTGATGGAACATCTGAAAATCAGTCAGAACTTTTTAACTACAAGAAACAGTCAAAAAGTCAGAAAAATTACCCTTTACAAAAAGCCTTCACCCCAAGTTAGAAAGTGAAGATTTTGGGCTCACATTGAAGCCTCCAAACAAAGTCTGTTGAGAAAGGAAAGGTGAGTTGTGCTGCAGCCGCCCAGGTGAAACACTCATCAGTGTAATCAAACACATCGGTGTAATTCAAACACTATTCAGCCTACAAACTCCCAGCGAACCACACACACAGGTACATTTTACACTGAACTGGACTTACTCCGTCTCCTGGGCAGACTGATTGGAAAAGCTGTCTCCTGTTCTCGGTCGGTGTCTGGTCGTTTTGTCACCGCACCATGTTTTCCTCTTCTTCCTGCTTGTAGAGAGCTCCGGCGGCGGCTCCCCGCCCTTCTTCCCCACTGCCTCACCTGCTCTGGCCCGCACAAACCTGCCGGACCGGTCCGACACGTCAAACGTTTAAAACTACAAAAAAAAAAAAAAAAAAAAAAAAAACGCTCATTAAAAACAACGCGTGGCATTAAGGGAGGCCGGCGCTGCGGAAGTAGACGCGTATGCGCTCCGGACAGGTGACGCACAGGTAAAGGTGTGTAATTGAATTCTTAATTAAACCAGGTGGCGTGAAGGCTGCCTGACTGCTGTTGCTGTCCAAAAGGTCCATTTTTATTTCAGATATAAAGATAAGATAAGATAAGATAAGATAAGATAAGATAAGATAAGATAAGATAAGATAAGATAAGACTTTATTGATCCCACGCTGGGGAAATTCAGTCGTTACAGCCAGCGAGTATTAAGTGGCATAAAGAGGTCAAAATAAAAAAAGTGTACAGGATAAAAAATAGAAAAACAACCATGTATATGTACATTTGTGCGATTATAAAAAAAATAGTAAATGCCATTTAAAAAATGCCTTAACAGCTGAAACATTTATCCCTTTAATGACAAGGCAAGATGTAAAATAGATAAACTAGATATAAAAAGCCACTTTATGAATATGATTTTGGGGGAAGCATAAAATAGAAGATAAAACATATTTTTGTATTATATTTATTTATTATTATATTTATTATTTTATAAAAGAATAAATAGTAGGTTAACAGTGCAGCTGCAGTTCGGTGAGAAATATGAATAAATGGTCCCAAATTTATTTTAATAAAAGTCATTATAGATACATTTTATGTCTTTCTCTGTGTTTCTTACTTTAATAGTTTAGTTGTAGTTGTTGTAATGCGAGCCCTGTCACTCGAATTTGGAGTTATGCATGTGTGATTTCAAGGCTGCAGACAGGAAAGAGGCGTATGCTCTGCTGTGTTTCTTAGAGGACAAGCTGTTGTAAGAAGTGATTTGATGTCGTCTGGATGGGAGCCCTCAAGCTTTCTGCTCTCCTTTCTCACAGAAAGTCATTAGAGTTCAGTTCCATTTCTTGACCAGCAGTGCCACCTAAAGAGAAACCTGCTCAACAAGTTCCCTGCTACAGTGACACACTGCAAGTTAGTTTTGTGGTGAGTGAAACCTTTCTGCCACTGTGACATTTTGAAGTTGTTACTTGGCCTGTCCATGTTTGTATACATGTTGGATGTTGCAATAAAGTTTTCAGAAGTGTGCATGTATGTATTGTTTGGCATTTATTACAAGAGATAAAGTAACCAATTAGTGTTTGCGTCAGAGTTCCCCTTAAATTTGAACATAATAATTGACTAAACTCATAAAGTTTATTGAATAAGTTTGCATTAACTTAATTTAATCAAATCTGTTACTTAACTTATTCACACTGATTCAACATTATAGAAAAACTGAATTAAATGTGACACTTTGAATTGAAAATAGCAAGAGAATTTACATGTAATTGAAAGTTCTTGATTTAGGTTTTTTTTTTTTTTTGCATGTGCACTGCCATGTTTAAGGAGCCTAAACCTACAAACCAAACACTGGCTCTATGGGTCATTCTCATTTTTACATTACCACCATTGCCACCAGCAGTGTGCCTACATGCTTGGAAGAGGAGTGAGGGATGGGTACTTAGTTGGATCTGCAATCTGCATCCCAACCTCATCACTGCAGTGGGTGCCACTAAATCTAACACACTGGACCTTTGAGACTTTTCTGTTAACAGAAACCCTGTATTACAAACTGGAGGTGTGCCATTTCAACATCATGGGCATTTACCACACTGGGGGTATCTACTGAAAGTTGCATCAGATGTGTTTTTGGAGCTTGAATCTCAAACATCAAGCTATCTCAGCCTCATTTGCTTCACTTCTGACAACTCTTTTTAATCTTTTGTGAGCCCCCCAACTTCATGGAAGTGTGATTTTAAATCACAGGAGCACCCCTTTAATTTTAAGTTCATGCATAACATTCATTTCTACAGTAACTAAAAGATGATACTCCAGGAGGGCAGATTCAAAGCGTAGCTTGAATATATTAAAGTGATTTTCATTGATTTCTTTAGAGATGAGCTGTAAGGTTCTTGGATATGCTGGCTGGGATTCAGAGGAATGAAAGACCTGAAGTTATTGCTGAAAAGAAAGGAGCTGTAGATAAAATTTAAAAGCAGACTCATGGAGGTCATTGACAGGGAGTGGCAAGAGAAAAGGACGGTCTCGCTTTTGTGTTGCTCAGTGTCACCCAGAGTGGAACAGGTGGACAGGTGGACACAAAGCAGAAGACGGCAGGCATAAAAAAAAAAAAAAAAAAACTAAGTCACAGGAGCATGCAAACAGAGCAACAGCTCAACAAAGACTGAACTGAAAACTGGATTAAAATAAAACTCAGAAAGGGGAAGTGAGGGGTGGGAGGACAAGGTGAATGAAACAGGAGAATGGGGAGGGAGCTGACTGGCTGGTGAAAATACTGGAACAGGGCAGGGCTAACAAGGCTGCTGCAGGGCAGGTGTGAGGAGAAAGTATGAATGAAAACAGGAAGGACACACTGTACAGACAACAAGAACACATCAGTCAGACAGGACTGTGACAGCATCATGATATGCAGATGCTGCTAGTAGCTCTGAGACAGTGTTTTTTCTCAGCAATAGGAAAAATATTAATAGATATTATCATAAATAATTACATATATTCATATTTCTAATACCATTCTACCTCGCCATGCCCCCTGGACGCCTCCCTAGGGAGGTGTTCCAGGCATGTCCCACCGGGAGGAGGCCCCGGGGAAGACCCAGGACACGCTGGAGTGACTATGTCGCTCGGCTGGCCTGGGAACGCCTTGGGGTCCCCCCGGATGAGCTGGAGGAAGTGTCCGGGGAGAGGGAAGTTTGGGCATCCCTGCTTAGACTGCTGCCCCCGCGACCCAGCCCCGGATAAGCGGGTGGAAATGGATGGATGGATGGATGGCATTCTACCTTGATGCTCACTTCAAATCAGCGAGCACAGCACAAGCAAAACAACATCACAACATCGAGTTTCATACCAGAGTGAAGACTGATTAAACTCAAACGTGCCACTAGAAAGCAGGATAAAGCTGAGCATTTCATCATCACTCCCTGTAAATAATGACAAAGTAAAACTGATCTCAAATGTCACCTACAGCCCCAATTGCAATTGACTACAATATGACAAAATGAAATACGCAAATTAGTGCTAAATGCAAGAGAATATTCTTGTTGCTATCAATACTTTCACGTTAGCACCATTATATATATACAATACACACACACACACACACACACACACACACACACACACACATTTTATATAGACATGAGTGCGTTTGCTACTACTCTGTATAGTACTATTAATACAAACATTTGTTCTTCACACAATAAAATATATACTGTAAAGGCTACATAACATTCTTGACCCATTATGTATTGAATTGCATTAAACTTGAATAAGTTGTCATTAACACTGTTATGCTCATCGGTCAGAGATCGTACAATACGACACTAGGAGACATGATGAAGTCATATTTAATTGACATCGCATTAAACTGATGGCAGCATGGATGTCTCATTTTGCTGAATGCCTTGACTCCTCTCTCCTCGTTTCCTTCCTTGGCTCCTCCGCTCGCATCTCGGGTGGGAGGGACAAAGGCACGAGGACAGGAGGCGAGGAAAGGAATCCAGGATGTTGAAGTAGAAATGTCAATAGGGGTAGGAACTGAGACTCCCTTCAAGATGGCGTGCTGAGATCGATTTCCTGGTCACAGGCGAGGACAGTCACAGGTAGGAGGACTGATGAAAGAGGAGACGAGGAGGCACAAAGTAGAGAAGTGAGAAGAGCCCGGTGCGTCTCACCATTTATCCTCGATGGGAGGGACTAAGACTCGAGGAAAAAACGCAATTTTGGGAAACGCAGATGCAATTTGAGAGACTTGGGATGTAGCAAATGTCAGTAACAGTACTATCCAGTTTTAGACATGTTGATTTCAGTTTTTTTTCTTTATACTGTGGAGGGCAGTGAAACGTGTAGAGCGTCTAAACTGCCTAAAAACACAGAAGAAGAAGGACAAACCCCGCCTTTCCTGTTGTCTGTTGGCCAATCAGGAGTCCACGTTCTGTAGCGGCTCACTGTAACTGCAGTGTGGCTCGAAAATAGGACAGCTGGTTAGCTAATACACTGACAGAAAGCTAAAAACACAACACTTTTTATCTTTTAGGTTTCCCAGTTTCCTGTCGTGAGCATCACCAGGGTAACTAGCTCGGACCACAGTCGCAGACTATACCATGGTCGGTGTTAAAGTGATCGGGAGCGACCCGGACTTTCAGCCGGAGCTAGCGGCCGCCGGCTCCAGGCTCGCCGTGGTAAAGTTCACAATGGCTGGGTAAGCTTACCAAATCGGCTTCGAGGCCGCGGAGCTAGCTGGGCAGAGCTAGTCTCTCCTTTCAGCGTGGGAATGGAAAAAATGTGTTTCTGAGCTCTTCGTTCAGCTGTTTTGGGAAGCTGACATGAAATTAATGTTAAAGTAATGTGACAGGAATAGATTTAATTGCTGGGAATGCTAGGCTAGCATGCTATCGTTAGCAGGCGTCAGCTAACTAGCTGGGTCGCTTACAATGACATAGCAGTATTACAGTAACTTGGCTGCTGATGTGTTCCAAGATTTGTTGATGTGTTGCTTAATCAAACGGAGAACGGGCCAACACTACTAGTCTGCCATCGTCACCGGGGAAAAAGTAGCAACGATATTACCAATATAGCAGAAATCCATTATATTTGACTCCCCACTGTAGCCAGCTCTTGTACCGCTATACCTGAACTGTTAACTCTTCGATTGTACTTGGTGCGAAGCTCTGATGTGAGTCTGTGGGGGTGATGAGTTACATGAAATGAAAGCAAATCGCCGACAGTTTTGAGAACAGGTGAAAAATACCTATTCTGTTTACAACCTCTAAAATTTTAAATTTTGCTGGATTTCTTTGGTAGCAGGTGACAGTGTTAATAGATTCAATGCCTTGTGGGATTTATGAGAGTTAGGCAGAGAAATGATCCAATTTCACGATCTAGTTTTAAATTGGGGTAAGAAGTGATATATATATATATATATATATATATGTGTATATATTTATGTATATGAGATGCCACAGTGGAAGTTCTTGAAGTATGAAACATCAATGGCAAGTTTAACCAAAAGATCTCCTGGGTTGATTTTGCAGATATTTTGTGTTAACCAACACATCTGCTGATAAACTCAGCACAGGGGTGCCATAGATATCTTTAATTTGGAAACAATGTCTTAATTACATAGTCTGTCCACCAGAGAGCACTATAGCGTTTATTTTCATCTGTATGATGTCTTTCCCAGTATATATCTTGTTCTGGTTATTATAAAAAGAATGAGTCAGTCAGTCAGATTGTTTAAAAGTGTGGCAGTACTTTTTGCACAGTAACTAATTTGTGTTCATAGCGCAGAGCCTGTCAGAGACTGAAAACTGTAATGACATTACAGACGTGGTCAGATTCTTTTTTTTGTTTCATATTTTTTACCTGAAGCACTGTCAGTCACAGCAACAGCGCAGGAACCTCGAAATGTTCACTTTACTATGAAACACAACAGATGTACAGAAGATCCTCACATCTGAGAGCTTGAAACTCTTTTTTACTTGATCAATAACACTTCAATCGTTGTCAGTTCCTGTAAATTAATAGACTTGCTGATGAATTCACTAATCACTAATACACTCTCCTCTACCTCCTCAGGTGTCAGCCCTGTGTCAGAATAACTCCAGCTTTCAACATGTTGAGTAACAAATACCCACACGTCGTCTTCCTTGAAGTAGATGTTCATGTCTGTCAGGTAAGTCTAATCTGCAACATCCACTGCTTGGTTTTCATCCAACAGTCCCAACACAGCTGGAGAAAAGATTCAGGAATAACAGTCGCTGTTGAGCCTCTTTTCTCTGAAACCAACATGTAGTCTTGATATTATTTTTAAACCATCAATAAATTATTGTTTGAATGACAGAAAAACGTTATTTCCGGTACGTGCTGACTTGCCCAAATGAGTGAAAATGATCATTAAACAGTTGTACTAAATTGGTCTCATGTAGCACACCTATTTTGAATGCTAATGTGTAATTGCCTTATCTTACATAAATATTTGAATAGAAAATCATTGCAGTTTTTAAATACCCTCCTATCCTAATATCATCCCCATGGACTGTCAAATGGTCTTGTCACTTAAGCATACAACACTTTTAAGGTGGGCACACAAACTGTGCGTTGCGCCTGCCATGCAGGTTCACTAGTCTTTTACACCTTTGTCTCAAAGAAATCCAGGGAAAGCCTTGATTTGGACTGTTTTCAGCAGCAGATGAATCCACATTTGTATCACTAAGTGTAAACAAGGTTTCAGTGATCCAAAGTTAATTTTACAAAACCTTTTCTCCTTTTCTCAGGCCACAGCAGCAGCCAACAACATCTCAGCCACACCAACCTTCTTGTTCTTCAGGAACCGGGTTCGGGTGGATCAGTATCAGGGGGCAGACGCTGCAGGTCTGGAGGAGAAGATCAAACAGCACACAGAGAACGACCCGGGGAACAGTGAGGACTCCGACATTCCAAAGGGATACGTAAGTGGACGGTGTTCCTGTTCCTGGTGTTCCTCTCTCAGTCATGTGTCCAGGATTTAAAATGAAGCTTTCTAAGTTAGTCTCCCCACTGCTCTTGCATTTGTTTTGCATTACTCTGCGCTATCTGACAGAAAAAGAGGAGAACACACATAATCTGTGTCATGAATTTGGAAACAGAGAGGGCAGTATGGAAGCTGATTTTGTCTTGTTTGCTTTCTTTTCAGATGGACCTCATGCCATTTGTCAACAAAGCCGGCTGCGAGTGCCTCAATGAGAGCGACGACTGTGGCTTCGATAACTGCTTAATCAAAGACTCCTCCTACCTGGAGTCTGACTGTGACGAACAGGTACGAGCTGTTCACTCGAACAATCAGCAGCTTTTTCCACTCCATCCAGACCCATAGGTTTGCCTGTAAACTCGACACTGAATTCTCAACTCTGCCGACCCACATCTTTTCATACGTTTCTGAAACCAGTCCGTCTCCCTCAAAGTATAATATCTCAACTTTATGAATTAATCAAGTCCATCCAAATCAGCGGTCTGGATCCAGTCTTTACAGTCCGTGACTTCATTTGTTGTGGGAACGTAGTCCAAACTACTAGGCGTTCTCTGCTAAACTGCTCACATAGCTAGCTGTGCTTTGTATAGTGGGAGCAAATTGAAGAGTTCTATTAACAAGCAGGAGAATGAATCGAAGGTGCTCCTGGACTCGTGCAATGGAGTATGTTGTGTTTATCTTTCAGGGCCTTCGTCCTGTGTTTACTCGCTCGCACAAAAAACACATCCGGCCAAGTGAAGAGAATGTTCTCACGTGGCTTGTTGTGCATTTTGACTTGTTTCGATTTTCTGTGTGAAGAGAAACCCAACCGAGGGCAAAATACACTAAATTCACCAACTCATCAACTGAATTGAATCAGAGCAAACAAACTATTGGTGTGGAAACGACTTAAAAATGCAGCATATCACTCAAGATGGCATCTTCGTATTATACCTTAAATCTTGCTTTGGGAAAATACAAACATGTTTTCAGCACAAGTTGGTGCCAACATTCAGCACTTGACAGGCTTGATATCCAGCTCCATGTCAGAGGGGGAACTTTTCCTCCCCATCACTTCAGGACAAACTTTCCATTTCTGCCCCATGGTAGCTGATTGTGCTTTCTCAGTTTGCCTGGGGATGCGTTTAATTTGATGGTAATCTGTCTAACATGCTTCAATCCTTTAATCTTGTCTAGTTGCTGATAACTATCGCCTTCAACCAGCCTGTGAAGCTCTTCTCTATGAAGCTACAGTCCTCAGACTTTGGTGAGTTGTTCATACAGTTCTGCACTTCAGTCATTAATCTCAGTCTCTCATCTGGATGTATTGCAGTAAACATAAATGTAAGTTTCCTGATAACTAACATCATGTCTTTTGCTCCGTCCTTCCTTCCTTCTCCCCCTTCCTCCTTCCCCTGTCTCATTTTTCCATCCTTCACCGTCTCAGCCCAAGCCCCTAAGGTGGTGAAGGTGTTCATCAATCTCCCCCAGTCGATGGGTTTCGACGATGCCGAGCGGAGTGAAGCCACTCAGACTCTGGATTTGGCTGAGGAAGACTATAAAGATGATGGTTTGATTCCTCTGCGCTACGTCAAGTTTCAGAACGTACAGAGTGTTACGGTAAGGACCAGATTAGCAACATCACTGCTGTAACATAGCCACGGTTTGGCTCGAGACAAAGTGTCAAACTGTGTGTTATACATATTGACATTTATTTTAAAAGGACCTTGTGCAGAATGCAAAGAAGAGTTCATACTCTGTCCACATAAGCCGAGGTCCTCACAATCTCACAAGCAGCTTTGCACAACAGTCGTCATTTGGGCCAGTTCCGCCTTCATTTTGTGCAGTAATAAATGAAACGTTCACTGCTTGTTCAGCTGCTCAGATAATGCATAGATTCATTCATTTCCCACTGCTCAGCAAGAGGTCATGGAGAAACAAGCTGCATTCACTCAAACTGCAGGTTTGTTTATTCGATCATTCATTCATTCATTTGGAAATTTGATGGCACAGCTGCATGTAAGAGATATGTTCAAACGGTTACAATGTATTTCTCAACACTGGGTAACATTACAGAAGTGATTTAGTTTGCTTATCTGTAAGGATACGTAAGTTGGATGGAGATAACCCCAATCCCAGAGTCTTTAAATATTCTATGTCTGCTGATGCTGAGTCCAATCCAGTATTTACCTGGCACTGCTGCCCGGTGCATATTAAAGTTACAAACTGAAAATGAGATAAGATCAAGCTAAATTCATCTGAAAATAAGTGCTTGCACTGAAGATACTCAGTGCAGTACTCCATTTTGTATATGAACATTTGATCAGCTTCTAAACTTTGATGGTTGTTGTAGATTAGAGTACTCAGCAGTATATATCTTAAACTAGCTCCACCTAAAGCTTTACATTGAAGTACTGCTCACTGCTTATATAAATAATAATGATCCAGACATATGTTAGTATAGCAGGGGTCATTCTGCTGTACTTCCGCTGTTGATACTTTCAGAAAATTTCGGTGGTAATATTTGAAAAATCCCAGGTTAACTTTATACCGGGGATTCTAAGAGGCTTGATGCAGTGGGCCCTGATCATCCACCACTGCATGTCTACCAGGCAAACATGGTGCCAGCGAAGCCATTAGTGCTTAAAAAAGTCTAAAAAAAAAAACAGAGTTTGGCATGTTTATTGATGGTACTTTGTTTTTGTTCTTTCTCACCAGTTGTTTGTCAAGTCAAACCAAGGAGATGAGGAGACAACAAAAATCAACTACCTGACATTCATAGGCACTCCAGTACAGGCGACCAACATGAACGACTTCAAAAGAGTATGAACCAGTCACAACAAACTCCATTCATTTCCATTCAGGTTTGTCTGTAAGTGTGCTGTTGTCATGTGTGATCGTTCTATTTTATTGCTGTGTAGGTTGTGGGAAAGAAAGGAGAGAGTCACTGAGCAGGAGAACCAATGGGAGGATGAAAAGAAGAGGAAGAGGAGGCTGCAGATCCATCCAGGACTTTCCCTCTGCCAAAGCTGCCACATAACTCTGTTGTCACAGACACATACACACATGTACACACACACACATACACACAGCCTCCAGCTGACCTCCTCAGTCTCTGAATGAATTCTTCATCTGTGGAGAGTTGGTCTATAAATCATTTGTATTGTAATTCTGATAAAAATCACTGTAAATAAAACACAATCCTTTTTCAAAGGGATGTGCGTCATGACTGCTCTCTGTGGGAACCAGTGAGTGCGGCGCTGGTAACAGTTCATGGCTGCTCACAGCGCCTTGGCTGTTAACTTTATCACCAGGCTGCACAAAGAAGGGAAAATGTGTACATGTACGACCCTGTATGTACTATACACACAGTAAAAACCCAATATGATAAAATCCATTCAACTAGAGGGCACCATAATTCATATTACAAAATCAAACCAATGAAATTATTAATCCCCAACTGAATGAAGAAAATTTGAAAGTAAGACGGGTCTCATGTAAGAGCGTCAGAGTGATTTCTGTGGGTAGCAGCTAAAGATCAGAAGGATCCACTCTCTTTATGTTAAAGCATATCAAAACTGGCAATAAGTCATTAAGTTCTTAATAAACTGGCAACAGCACATCAAAGAAGATGCAATTGATGTTTTTGTGATATCTGAAAATCTGAAAGAGGTCGCTCTTAGTGATGAACCCACAGAGCTCCATAGTGAGTTTCAGCTGGTGGACAGAAAGCAACATTTAGCAGTTTAAGAGACAGATATCAAAGGACTTGATAGAGACAAAAAAAAAACAGCAAAAGTGTGAATATTGGTCTTCATCAGGTCAACTAAAAAACATGACTCCAAATAAATGCTAATGTTGCTCTATAATATTTGGATGCGCAAGTGTAAGCAACAGTTTGCCACATCAACTTAAAATGTGACTATTTATATTTTTTATTCCTTAATATAGCCCAATATCACACATTCACACCAAGGGGCTTTACATTGTGTACAGCATATGATACCAACAGTCATTAAACCCTCAGTTAAGATGTGTCAGTGATGTGGTCACAACTTGTTTCCAACGCTCCCTCGCACTGCTGGAGCCGACGGCTTTGGCTGGAAACGAGACAGACATGAGTTGAGCTGAAGTTCCTTTCTGTATATTTTGTACATCAGAAAAAGTCCCTGGTCCGGGAGATCTCTTTTCAGTATCAACACAATCATCATAGTCGCAGTATATTACAATGTTCTCTGTTAATCATTTCTATTGACATTAACATCATTAACATGAACCAACTGAAGACCACATCCAGTAGCAGAGAAGTCTGTGTGAAAAGGCATAATTGTCTACATCAAAAGCAGCACATTCCGCAGAAACTCAAGCATTATTTGGCTGAAGAAGTAGGAGTGGAATAATATTTTAGTTTTAGAAAATTGTCCATCTGTGCATTTGAAATAATAGGTAAAGAGTTTGTTTTGTTTGTTTTTTAATTCCCACTCAATGAACTAAGGTGCACTTGGGAGTCAAGGGCCACAGCTAATGAAAACATGAAAGAAGATTCCAATGCACTCTTAGTCCTGAACCAGGACTTTTTTAATACTTTTTTTGTGAAAGATTTTTAAGCTCTTTGTGGTTTAGCTTCTTTTCATGTCAGCAGATTTAGTTTGAGGACCTAAAGAAGACAGGACTCCAGGCAGCTCCAGCTGATCACTGCTATGCTGGACCTGAAGATGTGGCCTGTGATCTCTGCACTGGGAGAAAGCTGAATGCTCCTAAATCCTGTCTGCAGTGTCTGGTTTCTTATTATGAGCTACACTTTCAGTCGAACTTAGACTCCCCTGCCTTTGAAAGACACAAGCTGGTCAACCCCTACAGGACGCTTCAGGAGAACATCTGCTCTCATCATGGGAAAGTGATGAAGATCTTCTGCTGCACTGATCAGCAGTGTATTTGTTACCTCTGCTCTATGGATGAGCATAAAGACCACCACACAGTCTTAGTCTCAGCAGAATGAACTGAGAGACAAGGAGAGAATCCAGCACAGAATCCAGGACAGAGAGAAAGATGTGAAGCTGCTTCAGCAGGAGGTGGAGGTTATCAACCACTGTGCTCATAAAACTGTGGGGAACAGCAAGATCTGATAAAATTTTCGTAGAAACCTTGCGGAGGGAACGTACGAGGTGCCAGGTGGGCTACAACCTTCTGGCCCTTTTCTGTTTCAGGATGATAATGTTGTGGTCTATCTCTGTCCAGTCTGATAAAGCTGCAGATGTCCAGGCGCTTAAACATGATTGTTCCAGTTTCGATATTGCTCACATCCTGTTTTACTGGAAATGGACTTTTCTGATAATCAGCTCACTTTCACTTTTCTTTCATTCAGCTTCGGGGGGGGGGGCCTGCTGAGCTGCACAACTTCATATTTGCTGGGTCGATAAAATAATTGTGATGATATAAATAAAAACGTGGTAAAGTGTGGATTTTCGTGGTGCCAGGTGTGCTTCAACCTTTTGGCCCTTTTCTGTTTCAGGATGATAATGTTGTGGTCTATCTCTGTCCAGTCTGCTAAAGCTGCAGATGTCCAGGCGCTTAAACATGTTTGTTCCGGTTTCGATATTGCTCACATCCTGACTCACCCCTCACAGAGCGGGTGACAGTTTTACTGTAAATGGGCTTTTCTGAGAATCAGCTCACTTTCACTTTTCTTTCATTCACCTTCGGGGGGGGGGTCCTTGTGGAAACTGTGCTCTGGACTTGATGCTGAACCATTCAGAAAGCACACCAACCTGACATCAGCTGTGATGCGGATGACAGTTGTCATTTCTGCGAAACCAGTAATCACCAGCTAGAAATTTCACACGTTCACCCGTGGAAAACAAACTAACAAACAAACAAACAAACAAAAACAAAAAATGTGCTTAATCCTCATTCACATGCAGATCAGATCTTATCAGATCATCTGGCATCAGTGAGCTTCAAGATGGTGCAGCAGATCACTGAGCTGAGGAGAAATGCTGAACTGGAGCAGCTCTTACACACAGGGGATCACAGAAGGTTTCGACACAATTACACCTTGCTGTCACATCTTAGTGAAGCTACAGACTTAACCAGCATCAAAATCAGTTCTCTGTTGTACACTGAAGATGTGATTGCAGCTGTATGAGAGATCAGAGATCAACTACAGGACATTCATAATGAGGAATGGGCCAAAATCTTGAGATTTTTTTAAAAGTAAACGTAAATGTAAATGTTTTATCGCCACAGGCAGAACCGAAGACAAGAGGGCAATTCTTACAATATTCATGTCAAATCATAGCAAGCACCAATCAGATTTGACTTTGTGGAAGTGACGTTTCACGTAAGCCAATCAGCACCGGTGAACTGCACGGAAAGGACATTGCAGCCACGCCTCTTCCTGCCCTGCTCTGTCATACAGCGTGTTTCGGCTGGGCTGATGCAAAGTTGCGCTTACGCTGCACTGGGGATAGCACCACCACCGCCAGTCGTTTCTGGGGTTTAATTTCCATTTTTTGAATAGAAATTTTTTCTCTCCCCTCCTCAGCGGACTGTCATAGTACCTGGGCTGACATGGCGACGGAGATAATTACAGGTGTGGATCAAATCTCAGTTGGTAAGGAAGAAAATTAGCTCAGCCAAAGCTAGCCAGCTCGTGAGCTAGCTCTCAGAGACGTGTGTCTTTCATATTGCATCAGTTGCTGTGATTTTAGCAGTTAGCATGTTGATACACGCTGGTATCATGGTATCTGTTTCTGAAGGTCTCTTTTTGGGTATCCTTTGTAATAGAGCAGGTTTACACAGTCAGCCGAATGCGTGCCAGTCTCAGGTTAAAGCCAGAGCCAGACACAGGGAATTGTAGGCTAACCTTTAGCCATGACAGCTGTCAGTTTGCAATGCTGCAGCTAAGGGGCTGCGCCAGTCACTTCACTCGATGTATGAAACCGGCCTCGCTCTGTAATTGTATTGTTTTTTTTGTAGTCAACGGCTGATGTAATACTATCAGCACGATCGCGGCCTCTAACGTATTTGCGCAATTTACACGAAATTAGTCACTTTTACTTTCATTTCTCTGCGTGGTACCATGTACAGGGTCAAGATAGCCGGGGTCCACCCAGAGATACCTACGTTCGTTTATGTCTGTCCCAAGCAAAGAGTTAAAGCCTGCTGAGCTACACAACTTCATATTTGCTGGGTCGATAAAATAATTGTGATGATATAAATAAAAGCGTGGTAAAGTGTGGATTTTCGTGGTGCCAGGTGTGCTTCAACCTTTTGGCCCTTTTCTGTTTCAGGATGATAATGTTGTGGTCTATCTCTGTCCAGTCTGCTAAAGCTGCAGATGTCCAAGCGCTTAAACATGATTGTTCCAGTTTCGATATTGCTCACATCCCTCACATCCCTCACAGAGGGGGTGGCAGTTTTACTGGAAATGGGCTTTTCTGAGAATCAGCTCACTTTCACTTTTCTTTCATTCAGCTTCACACTTTGAGCAGTGGGGGGGGGGGGGGGGGGGGGGGACAAAAACACAGTGTGCTTAATCCTTATGAGTAGCCCAACATGGCATTTTATTTTCCCTGGCCAATTGTGCAATCTGTATTGTTGAACTTTGATAAATGTGGTAATATTCTATATTTTTATTAGTGTCAGCACATACCATGGAAAGCCAAAACCAACAGTATGCGAGTCAGTGAAGAAGATGTAAATCTATAATCTATAATACTTTCATAACACATCTGCAACAGATGTTACACAGGTACATTATATGACCAGGAGGAAGTGCTGTTTCTCACCCTGCCTCTGTTTTACAGGTGAGGTGTATGTGTCAGACAAATGTGGCAGCGACCAGGATGGAGATGGCACAGAGCAAAAACCCTTTAAAACTCCTCTCAAGGTAATTTAGTTGTATGCAGGCAGGTGTGGTTTAAAAGAAGAAGAAGATAATGAATTGATAATTGTTCCAGTGGTTGATCCAGTTGCACTAAGATGTCATTGTCTCATTGCATCTCATTGTTTCTAATGAACAAATCCTCACAGGCTCTGCTGTTTGCTGGGAAGGAGCCGTTCCCGACCATCTACGTAGACTCGCAAAATGAGGAAGAGGTTGGTTTAAGAACATCTTTTTCCTCATCTCTTAGTTTTCATGTTAGTCCTCATCATGTCGCCCTGCTGCATACACAGGAGAGGACTCTGCCTTGTTTTGGATAGAAAAGAAAGCCCCTCTTCGCTGTTTCCTACACAGGTTTTATTCCAACCAGAGCTGCAGCATTCATTTTCACTGTTAAGTCTACCCTCTTTCATCTTTCACTTGAATGACTTTGTCACTGTGGTCAGCTGCTTAGTGCAATAAAAACCTGCAGAATCAGGTCATGACACCAGTAGATAATCAATAAATCACCTGAAGTTGACGAAAAAGTAAAGAGAGAAGGTGATGAGTAAACATTAAACTGTAATCCACCGACGCTGTGTACCACAGAAGAAACCGACATACTTGCTGCTCTTATTTAACATTAATTCATTGAATTTATCTTGAATTTGTCTCTTCATGTTTGAGTTTCTTGTCTCTTCTTGTCAGCGTTGGACAGTGATCTCTAAGACGCAGATGAAGAATGCAAAGAAGGCCTTTAACCGTGAGCAGATAAAGTGTGATGCCAAAGACAAGAAGGAGGTGCGTGTTCTTCCTTTCTCTTCACAGCAGCTGCTGTTAGAGCAACAGAAAACAGACAGTTTGGTTTCTGAGAAACTCCATGTTTTTACCCGTTTGTTTGTTTTTTTACTCCATGTTTGTTGTGCAGGCAGAGGACATCGAGAGGAGAGAGAAGAACCTGGAAGAAGCCAAGAAGATCGTCATTGAGAAGGACTCGAGCCTGCCTGAGCCTGACACCGTCAGTCATTCACGTTTCATATTAGTCGTAATGCACTCGTTGAGTGTTGATGCACATGAACTTTGTTTATACTTGTGTGCATAACTCATTAATGTTATCGTTGTGCTATATTATCATTTAAGACATTCTTGAAAAATCTGTTAAAATGTATGACAAGCGGTTTGTGGATGCAGTCGTTCAACAGAAGCAGCTCGCCTGGCTCGGGTGGTCATAAAAACATCTTCCTGTTAGCAGCCATAAAGCTCACTAATGGACATGATGGATTTTGTATATTTAATCTGTAGAAAAAACGAAAAATATATGGGAGCAGTGATTCCTGTCTTTGTGCTGAGATTACATTTAATGGACAGATATGAGGGAGGTGTCAATCTTCTCTTCTTATTCTCTGGCAGAAAGCAAATAAGTGTGGGATTGTTTTTGACCTTCCTCTCTTACTTTTACTTATTTTACATCATCTTTGTATACTAATTTTATCTGTTTTGAAAAGGGCAGTGTTAGATTTTTATGAACAGTTAGAGTTGAGTACATTTTTCTATATTCGTGCCTTTACTGGAGTTTCATTCATTGTTTGGTTAAAGATGAGTGTTAACTGTGTTTTGCAGGTTAAGATCCATCTGCTGGAGGCCAAGAGAGACCAGAGAGTCAAAGTGTTTGGATGGGTTCATCGCCTCAGGAGACAGGGTGAGGAGCTTGACACATGAAAACACAAATAGGTCCACATGTTCATCAACATCTTTCTACTGAGTCAAACTGCTGAGTTTGAAGACGGTCGTTCACTGTGTGGTTTTTCTGTCAAACAGGCAAGAACCTGATGTTCATTGTGCTGAGAGATGGAACCGGTTTCCTCCAGTGTGTCCTGACTGACAAACTGGTACAACTTAATAAATAACCATTTGACAGTTTTTACAGTGAGCTGCGTCTCTGTGCAGTCATTTCGTCCTCATTCATGTTATATTTGATGTTTGAAGTTTAGAGAAATGCAACTGAAATAAAGGTAGTCAGTTTCAGTAAGTGTTTTCTGAAATGGAATTCACTTTTAAATAAGAAATGTGACACAGAGAATAAAGTTCAGCCAAAAGAAAACATACTTTGAGTCCTCCACACTGGTCCTTTAACAGCCATGCTGTATGATGTTGAGGCTAACTAACGCTGACTTCTTTCCTTGTTTTGGTCTTCAGTGCCAGTGCTATAATGGCGTGCTGTTGTCTACAGAGAGTACTGTAGCTCTGTATGGGACCGTCACTGCAGTTCCTGAGGGGAAGCAGGTAAACGCACTTGCTACACAACAATCAAACCCCCCAGTACCAGGTTAGTCAGGAAGTGAGACACGTTTGCATGTGCTGTAGTAACCTGACTATTTGGGATCACTCTACCTTATGATACAAGTTACGATAAAGCACAGAGCTTTTTCTAACACACAAACGTACCCGAAGAGTCAAACGTTCAGCTGTGGAAACAATTTTCTTTTTTATTTCTAGAAGCTACTTCGTTTCCTTGAATGCAGTTCACTTGAATTCAGAGATTGATCCCTGTGTGAGGGTCTGTCTTGTCAACCCAAAGCTCTGCTGTCCCTCTGTGAAGTCTCTGTCCTGGGCACGCTCACATGGAAAAAGCTGATTAGAAACCAGCGAAAATTAAGAGGGAATTCTCTACCATGATTATGGAAACATATAACATATCTGTTACATATGATTGGAAATTGAATGTCTTGGGGATTTGAACTGTTAGTCAGACAGAACAAGACGTTTGAAGAGGTCACCTTGGGCTCTGGGAAATTTTGATGAGCTTTTTTCACAATTTCGTGACTTAGAAAGTCAGGAAATGTCCAAAAATATTGCAACAGTAGAGAATAGACAATGAACTGTTTGATTTAAAAGACAGATTAATGGATAATGAGAAAAATCATTTGTTTCAGCTAAAAATGAACCACAACTGAAGAGACAGACTTGGTTCTGTTTCTGTTAAGACTTAACAGTTTTGTTTTATCATCTTTTTCTAATGTCATGGGGTGAAATAATGAAGTTCACAAGATTCACAAGGCTTGCATGCTGAAACAGTGCAGGACGGGGGCGGTGTAAGGATGCTTTCAGTGAGTTTTTGTCTTCTGCTCCCAGGCGCCTGGAGGCCATGAGCTGCACTGTGACTTCTGGGAGCTGATTGGCTTAGCTCCGGCAGGCGGGGCCGACAACCTGCTGAACGAAGAGTCTGACGTGGACGTCCAGCTGAACAACCGGCACATGCTGATCAGAGGGGAGAACGTCTCCAAGATCCTGAGGGTCCGATCCACCGTCACACAGTGCTTCAGGGACCACTTCTTCGACCGCGGATACTACGAGGTGAAGCACACCAACTGAAATGACCACATTCTTTACGTATAACAAAGAGCAATGCACAAAACATTCAGTCAGACGGCTTTCCCAGGTGTTGGCCTTCACTTCAGTGGTGTGCGGCTTTTTCTTCTGATCCTGCTTTGGGTTCTGTGTAGCTGAAAAACTCCTTCCTAAAAAGCTATTTTGCCTATTAGTGAATTCCAAATGTGTCCTAAAATCTTTTTATTTGCTGCAGTGCAGTTTTTCTAGGGTGAACCCATTTGAGGCAGGTTTCCTTTTTTCTACTTGGTTTGAGTTGGCAACATGTTTGATCTGCAAATGTCTGCATGGAGCTTAGTTTTGTAATCTTTAACTGATTTCCTTATCTAATTTATTTGATGGTGTGAACAGTAAGATTTGGCTTTGGTAGCGTATTATCAAACATGAATGTAGTACCAGATCTGTTTATCTAATCCAAACCCCTTGTTGACTGAGTATGGACTTATCTTGAAGTTCTAATCCTTAAGATTTCTGTCAGACTCAAGTGTGGTTCAATACTACAGTAAACACTCCATGAGCAGCTACTTAGTCAGAAGAAGTGCAGCTGTACCTGTTTACAGTGCAGCCAGACAAACTCATGCAGATTTGATTAAGAAGTCCTTCAATGGTAAGTACAGGTGTGATGTGGTTTCAAGCTGCACACAAAAGGTTCCATAAGAGATGGATCACCCTGAGATCTAAACAAGTCCAGCTGCCTTCCCTGTCGAGTCTGACAGATGATACACGCTTTCAGTTTCAGACAGAGTGACCTCTAGATCACAGGCTCTTGAACCGCTGTTTGTTTTCTGGCTCTAGATCACTCCTCCGACCTTTGTGCAGACTCAGGTGGAGGGCGGCTCCACACTGTTCAACCTCAACTACTTCGGTGAGCAGGCATACCTGACACAGTCCTCCCAGCTCTACCTGGAGACCTGCATACCCGCCCTGGGCGACACCTTCTGTATCGCCCAGTCGTTCCGGGCCGAGCAGTCCCGCACCCGCAGACACCTGTCTGAGTGAGTATGGTGTTATTCTTATGTTAGCTGCTACTAGCATAACACATCCAAATCTTTGACCAAACTGTAAGAGGTCTAGTTGCATTGTGGGTAAAGCATAGGCAGCGTTTAGACAAGGAGGAAGAATGTGTGGAATTAAAAAGATGATATTTCTGGTTCTGCTGCATCAATTTTCATCCTTTTTTTTAAAAAAAACTGTCCAATCTAAGTCAGAGTCCAACAGTGGGTTGATCCCTCGGCAGCCTGAATGTAGTGTGACTTCCTTTCCGAAGCCCTCTAGCCTTCAACCACGTCACAGTAGTGGGTTTACCTGCTCACATCTGTGTGAACGCTGATAACACATTATAGGGAACAGCACAAGTGCACTGTGGCATTCTCACAACAGAGTGGGACCTTTATTAGCGCTGCTACTGCACAGCACAGTAAATCAGATTGCAAAATTATTATAAATGAGTAATATTGATTACACGACAGCCACTCACTGGATTTCAGTTACGCTCGTCCCTGTGCATCGATGAAACTCATTTCAGTCTTGTAAGCCTTCCTCACTCTGATTATTCATTTATTTTCCGTGCTCAGGTACACTCACATCGAGGCAGAGTGTCCCTTCATCACATTTGAGGATCTGCTGAACAGACTGGAGGATCTGGTGTGTGATGTGGTGGACCGAGTGCTCAAGTCCCCTGCTGCAGAGCTGCTCTATGACATCAACCCCGTATGTCGCGTTTTGTCCAATATACTTGATAGAACATTCATCACTTATACATGCTGATGACTGACACAGCAGCAAACAATAGCAGTGGTTGTAAACAATCTCACTTCAAGGTCCATTATGTAGCTGATCTGGAGCTTTCGATCACATGATCTTCATTAGCAGATGGAGTTAATATCTTGACAGCAGTGTTGATATTTTCTTTAATGCTGTTTTTTTTTTTTTTCTTTCCCCAGAACTTCAAACCCCCCAAGAGGCCGTTCAAGAGGATGAACTACACTGAAGCCATCGAGTGGCTCAGAGAACACGACATCAAGAAGGATGACGGCACCTACTACGAGTTTGGAGAGGTGACGACTGAACACACACACACACACACACACACACGCACACACACACACACACACACACACACACACCCATCAGAATATCTAACACACTCATTGTTCTCCAAACGAGTTATTGTCAGCAGCGCTCATCATGACACACTCCTTTGTCAGCAGTCGTCTTGTGAGTGTGTTGTTAGTTTTTGACGATTAAAGCGACGCCCACGTGGTTATTGATTGTGGCTGAATGTGATTTAGTTGTGTAGCAGGTAGTTAAAGAGCTCGTAGTTAAGAAGTTCAGTTGTTTTAATTGTTGAGTGTCTGTGGAGCTGCAGGTCATCAGATCCAGTCAGTAATGAGGCTCTCAGGTGTGTTCAGGCTCACCTGTATGCCATGGCTGTCAAGTGCAGCCCTACTGTATGTCTGAAACATGGGACCAACACGTACATTGGATTGTTTTTTTTTTTTGATTTTTTTTTCGAAGCTTGAGGAAACTGTCCCTCTAACTGTGTTTTATACTTGTCTCCCTCTCAGGACATCCCTGAGGCTCCAGAGAGGCTGATGACAGACACCATCAACGAGACCATCCTGCTCTGTCGTTTCCCTGCTGAGATCAAATCCTTCTACATGCAGCGCTGTGAGGAAGACAGACGCCTCACTGAGTCGGTACGAACCACTTGAATCTGTTTGAACTTTGGGCGAAGGTGTGAAAGCAAAGAAATGAAGGTTGTGTTTGGTTTCCATGAAGTTATGTTAATAAAAGAGCTTCACATACACAGTGATTCTATTGAATGCATAAATAAACATAGAGTCTGCAGCCATGCTAGTGACTCTGCCCAATGCTAACATGCTAATGTTTAACAAGTGTAATGTTTACTATGTTCACCACCTTAGTTCATCATGTTTGGCTGATGTCATTAGTTTGAAGGTATTTGGCCAAATTTCATCCATCCAACAGTTGAGACGTTTCAGTCTTGACTGAAATTGGTTGAACAACCGACCTGCCGACATCGCTCTAACCGAAATGGAACGGTAACCCTTGGAGCTGATGTGTGGAACTCAGACCCTGGAGCCTTAAAGTGAAACTCCACCTAAAGACAGATTTTGAGTGTCGCATTAAAGCTGTGCAAGAAGCCTTGAAGTTATGTTCTAACTGATGAGCTGGTGTGTGTGTGTCTTTGTCTGTGCTGCAGGTCGACGTGTTGATGCCAAATGTTGGCGAGATTGTTGGAGGCTCGATGCGTATCTGGGATGCTGAGGAGCTGCTGGAGGGATACCAGAGGGAGGGAATCGACCCAACCCCCTACTACTGGTACACTGACCAGGTAACAGAACACTGAGGGCTTCTTTCCTGTTTGGTTGGCTCTTTGGTGCAGAAAGGAACAACATTTTGTTCAACTGTATTAGAACTGAAAGGATTTTGATAATCAATTCATCATTTAAGTGAGTTTATATGAGGCCCCTTGCCTTACTGCATCACTGTGTTTTAGTAAAGCTTAGTGTGGATTAACAGGCTGCTGTGTGCGTGTGTGTGTGTGTGTGTTTCAGAGGAAGTACGGCACATGTCCTCACGGGGGTTACGGTCTGGGTCTGGAGCGTTTCCTCACCTGGCTGCTGAACAGACACCACATCCGAGACGTCTGCCTGTACCCGCGATTCATCCAGCGCTGCCGCCCCTGAACGCTGACTCGCACACGCACACGCATACACACACGCACTTAATCACACGCATTCGGACCTGGCATGTAGCAGCGCTCTGTTAGCCATAAAATATGTCAGTTCAAAATTGATCATATAACAAAGAATTCAGTTTTGTCCCTTTTGCTGTTTTACCTTCTGTAACCTCGTTAATTCTGAACAGGTAGAATCTTCACAGGAAACTGCATGATGTCTCACTACAGACAGTTCTGTAACCTCTTCCTCCTCATTCGCTCTGACTCGAAACCTTTCTGCCTCTGTTCATCTTGGCTGATTATTTAACCAGTAGTAACTATGAAACTATGTTTATCAAAGACAAAAGAGACACTTTTTCTGAAAAACGTGATGTCTTTCTCACAAGTAGGAGATGCGTTCTCATAATAACCAGATTTTCTTAGATGAATGCAGTGTACTTCTGTAGAAAACTTATCAAATTTACAAGAAGTGTCAGTGATCATTACAGAGTTATTTACGTGTCCATGATGTGCAGAAAGGAGAGTGTAAGCAGATGAGTCTGTGGATCCGACATCAGGCCTTGGTGATCTCTGTGTGTTCGTTTTGATGTTAAAACAGTAAAGATACGATCCATCCCAGTCGTGATTAATGCAGCGCTGCCACACACACACACTGTTGGTCCCATCATTGTACTGAGCAACCACCGCCCTGACTCCTGTTGGTGGGTGGCTGATGGTTATACTGTCACTGGTTGGGTCAAACTTCAAAAAAAGAAAAAAAAAAGCTTTGCCTTTGTGCACTTCTCTTGTATTTGGGAGCATTTGGGGATCATTTCAGTTCTTGACAGAACAGAGCCGGGCTTGGAAATGAAGGGTGGGCAGCAGCCTCTCCATCAAATGATTGTGATTGATGTCTCCAGTTCTCTGTCTGCCTCTTCATATGAAAATACTACTCAATAACTGCGGCTAATAAAATGATTCACACATGCTCGTTTGACAGTTTTTCCTTCAGATGGGATTCATTACGTCCTTGTTTTGATCATTCAGTTTTCCTTCCACACCAGACTTTCATAGACTCCCTTGAGTTTAAGTGGTGGCAATGGCAAAATCAATCACTCACCTGCTGACTATTTCATTTTCTACTTTATTTTTCTTTATCTTACGGCAAACCAAGTTCATTTATATTGTACCCTTTGAATATGAAGACGTTCAAAGTACTTCACAAAAGGCATTAAACGTGCAAAAAAAACATTTAGGGTGTAATTACAACTAAAAACAATGAAATTTAATAGAGACATCAGCTTAAGTTGTAGTTCCATCATTTTTTCCCTAAATCGGCATTATTATTTTTTTCCTTTAAGAACAATGTTCCACAGCCAGCTGTTAGCTTGCGGCTAACTTTATATTAGCATTACTAGCGTCCCACACAGGCAGCAACCAATCAGCAGCTGATAGGTAAAATGAGTGATGCTGCAGTTTTTCTAATGGCCACTAGATGGTGTTCAAATAAAACTTCCTGTTACAAGCATGGCATGAATGGAAACACATTGAACCTCTCTGGAAATACAAATAAAAGAAACCATCGCTGACAGTGGAGCGACATCGTCTCTGATGACAGACAGACAGACAGACAGACAGACAGACAGAGATGTGTATGTGAGGACTTCCTTCTTTTGGAGCTGGTGTTTTCATGCTTTGTGTGTATGTTAGTTTAAACACACTTCCTGTTTCCTCTTTGACTTTCCAACCTGCTTCATTCACAGCTTGAGATGTCAGTTCTAGAAAAACTGGTCTCATTTGAAAGAAACCTGAGCTGTTAACTTCCTTTAGGACAAACCTGCTCAAAGAAATGCTCTCCAGGAAGACAAACAATCTCTATTTGCCAACTGTTTGTGGCTGACAGTTACACAGACGGATTGAAAATCCTGCTGGTGCTGCTTTTATTTTCTTAAAAGTTCTGTCCTGCATGTCAACATTATCCACTCATTTCATTTGAGCAGACAGTTTTGTAGGTTAGTGTTGCTTCAGTGTTCTCAAATCTCATTTTCATGAAGCGGGCTGAATTCAAAGTGGCAGACTGTGTTAGCTACTGGAGCTGCACAGAGACGTCAGTATCTGAATGTGTTCACCCAACAAAATACTCTGTACCTGTATTCAGACAGAAGGCTGAAAACAATGTGGTTTCTACCAGAAAACACATTAAATCAGGCTAATGTATTTTCTAAGATTTATTGTTTGTGCAATATAATTAATAACGCAGTATATTTATGATATTTCCACATTCCTCATTCTGTAATTGTCATCTCACTCGCTGTTTATTTATTTCTTACCAAAATTAATTTTATGACCTGAACATTGGAAATAGAAACTGTGAAGACAGAAAAATGTCTCAAAGGGAGCAATCTTCCGATGGTGGTTCACGTTACTTGATGTGTTAACATTACAACAGTTTGTAAGGGAAATGTACAAATGGAGTACTAGACTATCATGCTCAATGAATATAGAACAGCATCGCATCTCTCCACTGAGCCCTGATGTCCAACCCACAATAAACTCCATCTGTACAGACAGATTTTGCAGCATGTGCATACAAATTTGTTGCTCGACCTTTCTTACTTTATACTCTCACCCGTTCACTCAGCCTCTCTGTCCCAGTAAAACCAGTCCACTCAGCCTCTCTGTCCCACTATAACCAGTCCACTCAGCCTCTCTGTCCCACTATAACCAGTCCACTCAGCCTCTCTGTCCCACTATAACCAGTCTTGTGATCCTCTCTCTAACGAGCAGCTTCAGCCAGAAGCATTATCAGTACTTCCCTGAATAACGTATTCGGGTACATCCCTCCGATCTACATGAAACATGTTCCTGTGCACTTTTTGTACTCTTATCAAATCTAATCCACCTGATTGGCTGCTCTTCATGAATGTATCCTAATTACTTGCAAGTAGTTACTCTAAGATTTAGCCAGATATTAGGAAAGAAGCTGCATCGCATGGCCAAAAGTATGTGGAAATACAGACCCAGTAAAGTACAGCATGTGGATTAGGGTTAGTACTGTAGTATGTACTGAGTACTGTAATGACATCACTGTATCAGTCCTCCTTCCTCGTGCTCACTCCATCCTTCTTTCCTGAACTAGAAACAGGGTTAAAGTAACTGTTATGACAGATAAACTATATCTGAGTACACACACACACACACACACACACACACACACACACACACACACACACACACACACACACGGTCTCTGGTGTGGGTGTGATTATTTTGTAATTTAGACAAACGTAGATGTGACGCCATAATAAGATAAGAGCTCTGCGTCAAGGAACCACAATAACCAAGCTTTAGACCGGAAATGTGCCACAATTGTTTCCACAATAAGTGCATAAAATCTCCAATGAAATAGTATAAATATAAATATGCTAAAAGAAATTCATCACAATCATTACATTAAAAATGTTGTAAAACTGTAACCGTGAATATGTTTTAACAGCCTGATTGTAGCTTAAGTGCATATCCATGTCCAACGCATTCTACATATAACTTCATAGACTTTCAGTTCTGTAACATTAAGATTAGAAATTAAAGGATATATTTCACTTAAGCGCTGATAGTCAAGTTTGCTTAATAAATGGTTTTGTACACACATTTAAATCCTAAATACTTTCTACTTAGATCCTCACAGATTTACACTTGAAATGAAAACAGTTGTTTTTTTTCTGTAAATTTAGTTTTCAATTTCTTTTCTTAATTATCAAGTTATGTTTTATTTTTACTTGTGAAATGACTGCCTTTTTTCTTGTTTTTCTTTTCAATTGAAACAGACAAAATATAAAAACAATTACAACAGTGACATAAAATCGCAAGAGTAGCTACTTTAAAATGTAAATAACAATGACAACTTGAAATGGGAAATCAATAATTACATAGTATTATGACAAAACAATATGAATAAAGGATAAATAAAAACGCGTAATGAATTCCCAGAATTACAATATATCAGAATCTTACCTAAATTATTGCATCATCCTATCCTCGTCATGGTTCGTAACCAATGATTTTATTTTGAATCTGCAAACCGGAAATGTTCAAGTTATCGGTGACACACTTGACTGGAGTCTGCACAGTCAGCCGGTGGTAGCTGAAGGAATCTGGCTGACAAATAGGACTGGCCAACTAGTGAGAGGAAACATCCAGCTGCGGAGAGCACAAGTATCCAGCCTTCATTTCAGGAGGAGCAGACACTTTTATCGGCAGTGAAAACAGGATTTTACCATGATGGCAGTGCTGGGCAGCGCCGGTCGCTTGATCCAATGTGAGTGTGACTGTGCAGCTAAGTTAGCCTGATGACAGATGTACACGAGAACCTTCAAGTTTCATGCTTTAGCACAGAATTTAATGTTACAGCTGCTGTGTTTCTTTGCTGAAGTTTAAAGACAGTTTGGAGCATTGCAGCGGCATTGTTTGGTGTAAAGTGGCGTAAACTCAAGAACACGCCGCTGACATTGGAATCATTTGGAAAGCTGGCGTTCAGGTAGCAGGCATTTGGAAGTTGAACTTCCTGTCGGGACTTTTATAATAAACCCTCGCTGGAACCGTAATGCGCATTCTCTTGTATTATTGACTTTTAAAGCGCCCGCATTTCTTTCTGGGTGCTTTGTCAAATTTCGTATTGTGTTTTAGCCCATGTTTGTCAATTGGTAAATTCGATATCCGAACATTTGTTGAAAGGTGACCGTTAATTTGCTTTTATTTTGCCGACCGATGGTGGTGTTTCCGTGACTCTCGTGTGGCTAACCGTCGTTGTTTTGACGCTGAGCAGCGTTACTGTAGGTTACTGTCTAATGTTAACGTTCGATAATGGACTTATCCTGTACTTGTGATGTATTTAGCAACAGCCTGGGGATCTGTCAATATACGAGGCAGCCGTTAACGGTCCATGTTTCTACGGCGAGTAAGAAGCAAAGAAACATTCACATGGAGTTACACAATTACAGCGTTGTGAACTTGCATAATCACAGTGAGCCTCCTGGTGGCGCTTCAGGGTACTGCAGCCCGGATTATGAAAGTAAAGCTGCCTTTCACTAACAGACGGCGTACGGACAAATCCGAATGCCGGTTACCGTGTGTCCTCTGCAGCTTGTAGCACATGTCTTTGTTATTTCACGCATTGTTTGTGATGCTGTGGTGCTAATGATTAAAGTGCGTTAAGGGACACTCACTGTGACCTCCTAGAAGAAGTCGTTATGGAGCCAGAGATGCATGATTTTCTTTACAAACTCATGTTAATTGACCAGATATTGTTCACAATAACAGAACTTTATATGTAATTCTGGCGGAGATCCAAAAGTTTCCAAAGATGCCAAACGTATCAGGATGAATTTTGGTTGAAGGTGATATTTACAATATTATCATTTCATGAAATGGTGCAAGAATAAAGTATACTCAAATCAGTCCGCATGCATGTAAAAAAAAACCTTTGAGTGGGCTGTGTACACGATTGTCCTACAGTGCAGTGCATATAGAAGACGAAGTTGCCGATCACAGCTGGAAAGCCGTACTAATGATTATTGATGATGAGCTCCAGGAGCACACTGGGGAGTAAAAATTGGGGTTCTGGTATTTCACTCCCCAAAAACATCACAAAGCTTCAATGAACACATGAACATGATGACATGTGGTGGCGTCTGTGAGGATTTATTCATTTTGCTTAAAACAAACTGGAGTCAAATTTAAGAGAAAGTCAAGAGTTCAACAAAATTCAAATGTACCTTCAGCCGGACAGTTTGGTATTAACAACAACAACAACAACAACAAACACCAGAAAACACAAAGAGCCTGTTGTGGAGAAAGGAAACGTTTGAATTGTAGGTGGTGAAAAATACCGTGTGTGTGTGGCCAGTGATATTTACTCGCCTGGACAAATACGATGTGCAACCTGTTTTCCTTCTCTGCTTTAGTTGCCAGGAGCAGCGTCAGTTTGAATGTAAGGAGACGCTCCACTGCTGCTGCTTTAGCCCAGACGGCGAGTCCAGAAACACAGGAGAACAGGTGACACACACACACACACACACACACACACACACACAAACTGTGTGGCAACACACTGTGGTGGATGTAAACACTCTGTAGGGTTGCTGTTGAAGCAAATCCAAAGTCTATTAATAATAGTAATAATAATAACAATAATAATAATATTGTGGTGAATGAATTTCCTTCCTTCTAACACACCTGCAAAGACGATTTATCGTAAAAGTCTGAAAGCAGCATTGTTTTACGTCCATGTTTCAAATTCTCCGTAACACTACCAGAGGTCAAAACCTCCACATGTTCACCCGTAACACTGCATTTCATCGTGAACACGCCCCCTCGAAGAATCACCCCGACCGGCATCGCGACACACACCGTGCTTAGAACGAGGAGCGGGACTCGCAGACAGAATGACTGAACGTGATGGAGACAGTTGAACTGTGTAACTCATTAACTCTCTGATTCACATGTTTGGACCGACAGGCCTGGATAGCCCAGTCTGAACAGTGATTCAATAAACAGTGTTCTGAAACATAAAGAAGCAGCAAATGTGAGAAGCTGCAGCCAGCTGATACTTCAGCTTGATAAGTAACCACCGATCACCTTTCAGGTCTCAGCATTGTTGACTTTGCATGAAATAGTGTGAATGAGCCGTGAGTGGAGCGCACACAGCAGAGCAGGTGGTGGACAGACGCCAGTTCGTCCTCAACCTTTTGCTTTTCATCAGAAATGAACTGGTGGAGCGTTGCCAGCCGCCTGTCGGTGACCGCTGCTTTCTGTTGGTGTCGTTTCACGTCTCATCCCTCTCATCTCTGTCCTCGTGCCTCTCATCCGTCCTTTGAAGATGACAGCCAAACTGATTATGAATGAGACAGCGGATTCAGCGGACCGTCCGAGGCTCTAAAAGTGTGTAAAGAAACAGAAGCCAGAGCTGAACATTAAATATGTTGTTCTTGTCAATTGAGTATATGTGAAGGATTAGTGAGTGGCCACATCCTGTTTAATTTAGTGCTTTAGTACAAGAGTCGGCCGGTCACCTTATCAAGTGGTTATTTGCTTTGCAGCTCAATGATTTTGTGTGTATGTTGTCAGACACATCAGCTGGCTCCACATTTACCGATGGAGCAATTATGTTAAGCTCCTTCTGTTTGCTTGTCATGTCCTGAAACCTCTCAGCAAATGCCTGAAGGCGTTTCCACCCTCAGCGGAATATTCAGATGTCGCAGCAGCTTTTGTTCCTGCAGAGTAGGAACATAAAGTGTTTCCTCTTTCCACTTGCCACAACTTTAATTTCACTTCAAGTGATTTCACATGTGAAAGCAGCGAGCTGAGAAGCTGCTGGAGCTCGAGGTTCAGCTCTGAGAGGTTCCCGGTAATGTCCACCATGAAGGCCAAACCACACACACACTCACTGTCACTGAGTTCCACGACAGGTTTTGCTTCATGTCTGTGAATTATTCCAGAGAAACTGACACTTTTATTTAGTCTGGTCAGCAACAAAGCTCTCCTTCACAAATTCTCCTTCTGAATGAGGTTTCAGCTTCTTGGCTGTTAACTCGCTCACCATAAAACCTGCTTGCGTAACACCGTCTCTGTCAGACTGTGGTCTTGTGAAAGCTGTTTGCTTGTCGCTCAAACTCCACCAAAGAGTGTTTGTTTGTCCTCGCAGCTCATCCAGTTTAGCGCGTTTGCAGCTGCTGTGACTCTTGAAAATGGCCTTTTTCATCACTGAGCTCATCCCTCAAACTTAAGGTTCACTGGCTTTTCTTTTACTTCAACAAAAAAAAAAAAAAAATTGGTCCATTAGCATAACGATCAAGGCATCAACAATCAATAATCTACAATTCATCTGTGCACAAAGACGACGACATTAGCAGACATGATCAAACACATCGCAATCAATATACTGTGAGATTTCATAGTAGAAAGACCCATTAATTAACCATTGTTAATAATCAATAACCTCAGCCCCTTTTTCGTGGGGAGTCGAGGGAGCGCTCCATATGAATTATTGATCATGAATCTCTTGTGCCTGCAGGAAGCCGAAGACAGGCATCCTGATGATGAACATGGGAGGACCCGAGAAATTAGAAGATGTTCACGACTTCCTGCTGCGGCTCTTCATGGACACAGACCTGATGAAACTGCCCGTGCAGAAGTATGCGCACACACACACACACACACACACACACACACACAAACAAATAGGGAAGGGTTGTTGTGTCACGGTGCTCTGCTGCGTCTCTGTGTGTTTCATAATAACTGACGGTGAACCCACAAAGCGTTTTTTGTTACTGCTGAGAAGAAAAAAACCTCTGCTCTTCATTTTTCATGTTATTATGAACAACACAGATTCTGTGAAAAGGCTTGTGACTCCACAAATGAAGCAGTATTGTCTTGTGACCCGACATCACAGATTATGGCTCTATCGTAGCTGTGGTTTAAACTCTCAACATGCTGCCAGTCCAACACAAAGCGCAGCCTCATGTCAACACGTCTTTTGCTTCTGGTGTTTTATGCATGTATTAATCTACGTCATTTGCTCTGCAGTAAGCTCGGCCCGTTCATCGCTAAGCGCCGCACGCCAAAGATCCAGGAGCAGTACAGTAAGATCGGAGGGGGCTCGCCCATCAAACGCTGGACGTCCATGCAGGGGGAGGGCATGGTGAAGCTGCTGGACGAGATGAGTCCTGAGACGGGTGAGACGAATCTGCTCCTGGACGACCGTCCCGCCTGTCAGAGCTCTCGCTCGTCGCTTCAGGCGGAGGGTTTGAGTGCCTTGTGGGCTTTAGACAAGAATAGAGACGATGTCAGGGAAGATGTGTCCCCACGTTAGTGTGATCCAGCAGTGCTGCTGTGTTTCCTGCTGGTGAGCTCACTGGCTGGCAGTAAAGCGTGTGTGTGTGTGGGGTGTAGATAGTGACACAGTGAAGGAGTGTCTCTTCACACGCCTGCACACGCCTCCCTGATAACCAGCAGCGGCCTGAAAACTGATCATATCGAGTGGTATGCAAACACGATTCAGAGGAGGAGCACCACTTGAATAACATCTGTGACAATAGAATCCATGACAGCTCCCCTTCATGTTCCTGACTGTCTTCATGTGATCCTTCAGTGGTTTCAGTCAATATAGAAATGCAGATTGCAGAAGAAACTGTCACGCTGTTAATGACTGATAAATTTATTTCACCTGGTTGTCAGTTACTGACTCTCTCTCTCTCTCTCTCTGTCTCTTCTCAGCCCCTCACAAGTTCTACATCGGCTTCCGGTACGTTCATCCGCTGACGGAGAGCGCTATCGAGGAGATGGAGAAAGACGGAGTGGAGCGAGCCGTGGCCTTCACACAGTATCCTCAGTACAGCTGCTCCACCACAGGTGACTGTCGCGCTCAAGGTCCTCGGTACAGCAGCTTTACACTGAGGCTGTTCAGCAGTCAGTAACACCGTGTCCAAAGATCACCTGTTGAATTAATTGAGCAATAAGAAAAGATTAAGGAAAAATAGGTAAAGATTAAAAGACATTTGTGGCTGTTAGCCTCACCACTCAGACGCCTCGGTAGCTTGGTATCAGACCGAGCCCCTGCAGTTTGGTTTAGGGATTAGAGTCTCAAGTTACAAATCTGTCATGTCATGCAGCAGCTGCAAATTTCATTTTCAACCAGATGAGTCTTTGAGGTTTGAGGAAGTACTTTCAGTCTTAGATTTGTACTAAAAGAAGTGCTAATAAAGGTCTAGAAAAATTCCCAAACTGTGTCACATCACATAACACTGTTGACCAGTCACAGTCTGCTGTGTTGTAGTGGAAGGTGGGACAGGAGCGCTGCACTACGCCGCCAAAAACATCAAATCTTTTTCACAGAAACTCATCGTTGTTTGACAAAAGGGAACCTCAGGCCTTTTAATGACATCAAATAGAGTTTGTACAGTTTGTACACACGCAAGCACAATTTGTACTTGTGTGTGAACACACAGGTAGCTTGGAGGCTGAATCAATACAGAAAGCTACCTGGAGTTGTGGGAAAATGCGAGCATGTTTCGTTAATCCGCCTGCACACACCGCAGCTGGCAGAGCCAAATATGGCGCTTCATATTGCTTACAAGGCAAGGGGCCATTTAACTGTGTGTGGAGCTTCCTTGAAATCCACAAGTTAAAATCTTAATTTAGGGTTGTGCTGTCAACACTGGCACTGATCAACACAATAACAGACTGGTTGTACATTATATTGAAACCCTACAAGTTCAAACATCCGCTGGAATATATCGGCTTCACCTCTGTCCTGCTCATGAGCAAGGCACCTCGCCTCCCGCCCCCCGGAGCGGAGCCGCTCAGGGGTCGACAGAGGGCCGTGTTTGTTGTGTAATGGAGCCCATCGATCATATTAATGTGTTTGTTTGTTGTGGAAACAGGCAGCAGTCTCAACGCCATCTACCGTTACTACAGAAACAGAGGCGAAAGGCCAAAAATGAGCTGGAGTGTCATCGACCGCTGGCCCACACACCCTCTGCTGGTGGAGGTTAGACACGCACACACACACACGCACACACACACACACACACACACAGTTAACCAAAGGGCCCGCCAGCCTCCTCCTTATCTGAGAGAGAACATAAAAAAAAACAAATACTGGAAAATAAATTGACCACTGCGAGAAGTCATCGTGGCAGCTAATGAGCTGAAAGTAGCTGTGGTTGGTAGTCATAGCAACTAGCAAGTGTGACTGTATTTGTAGATTTCAACATGTTGCAGTGAGACTTTTTTTTTAGCACTTGAGTGGAAAATATCATTTTGGCATTTCAGGAAAACAGAAAATCAGAAAACAACTAATTTGTGCGCGTGTGTGTGTAGTGTTTTGCAGAACACGTCAATAAGGAGCTGCAGAAGTTTCCAGAAGACAAGCGAGACGACGTGGTCATCCTGTTCTCAGCACACTCGCTCCCTATGGCTGTAAGTACCATGAAGTACTCGCACTGATCGTCCTGCCTGCTGCCTCTGCTGACCGTTAGATGCTGGTTGTCCTGTTTTGACAAATGAATTACAGAATGGCTCTCCTGCTTCGGTGGAAGGTCATAGTTCACCTTTGGTTAACTGTTATCTGTGAATTTGCTCTTGATCAGAATTTACAATCGTGGTTAGTTTGAGGTTTTTACTACTCAGAAGCAGATTTGGGGCAATCCTTAAGTATTGATTTGTGGTTCTGAATGAGCACATTTTTTGAAGCGTGTCACTTTGTACCCTAAAGTTACTGAATTTCGATATGCAGCCCTAGCTAGCAGTATTACTGGTGATACTACTGCTATTTATACTACTACTAATATATAAAGACACCTACTTCTGCTGATGATGGTGTTAATGCTACTACTACCACCACTGGTACTGCTGCTGCTATTAAAGTGTTCATACTACCTCTGCTGCCGCTGTAGTACTGTTAGTACTACGTTTATTCCTTCTGTTACTTCTACTTGCTTAACTACTTCTGATACAGATACTTTTATACTACTAGTTTGACTAACTGACTGTGCTGCTGCTGTGTACCGTGTGCAGGTGGTAAACCGAGGCGACCCATATCCTCAGGAAGTTGGAGCCACAGTTCAGAGAGTCATGGAGAGACTGGGACACTGTAACCCTTACAGACTGGTGTGGCAGTCAAAGGTGAGCACGCACACACACACCCTTACCCTAACCTTAACTCAAGTCTTATCCCTAAAATTTGGTGATTTACATTATGGAAACTTGTGTTTTGCCCCCCATAAGGAAGGCGAGTGACTGTTTAAACAGATGTATGTGTCCACAATATGTGATGCGTTCTGGGAAAACCCGTCGGATGTCGGGCTGGCACTTTTCCAGGAAAACGTGAAAATAGGTCGAAAGTCAAAATACTGGTGAAATTGGGTTTTCATTAAATTATTATTTTACAACATCTTGTCTATCATTCCTGAAAATATCTCATTGTATTTTGCTTGTTTAATATGTTAAAAACGTTATTTAAATTAGCTAGCTGTTCGTTGTTACCTCCTACGAATGAAAAACAAACAGCACACGAAATCCGCCCCTAACGTGTTAGTCTACACAGCCTACGAAGACGATTTATCTATCATAGTTAAGGTGACCAGATGTCCCACTTTGTGCAGGACAACCACGCATTTCCATTACTTTTCACACGTCCCGCAAATTGTGATGTTGTCGCGAATTATTATTGACAGTGTCGCTAACAATTTGCGACAACATCGCAATTTGCGTCACGTGTGAAAAGTAATGGAAATGCGTGGTTGTCCTGCATGAAGTCGGACATCAGGTCACCCTAATCATCAAAACATTATTTTGACACCTCATTCAGATGCTACGACACACAGAGAGAGATGTCAAATCTTCAGAGATGGAGAGAGTTTGAGGGAGCTGGTCGTGTTCTTATTTAGAATCCTTGTCTTTAAACCTGTTTTTCTCAAAATTGTGCTCCAAAAAATCCTACTGATCAGCTGACTTTGAGTGATCATAACACTTGATACAAACCAGATATAAAAATAACGAAAACAGCTTTGAAAAGAGCTTGCAATAAGCTTCTAGGTGATATTAAAATCTCCAAAAGGTAAAATTTTGACATGTGACTGGTTTTCCCAGATCCCATCACATATGAGCAAATTGCAGGTTGTTATAGTCTTACCATTATTATTTTTTTCATTCTTTTAGAGTTTTTCAGCCTTTGACTTTTTTTTACAACCCTTTTTACTTTTGTTCCTAATTCTGTGAGCAGTCTCTCAGTTCACATCTGATCTTTTAAAGTAAATTTGCTGGTATCAGCAGGGCTTGAAAGGATGTTACATTTATGTGTTTGCAGCCAAGTATTCATATTTCTCTTAATATTCACAATGTAAAAAGGTTCACTGAAACCTCTGTGGGATTTATCACCGTTAGGTTTATTACTGTGGCAAATCTGCTGCTAATGCTAATTGCACAATGTACAGTTTCCTACTTATCTCAACTCTGTGGGTCAGTCAGTCTCTCATCGTTACTTTTTTTGTGACCACAAGAGGGAGCCACTCGTCTGTCTAATACTGCAGCTGCATTACAGCGGAACACCTCACAGCTCTTCGCGCTCAGGTCACAGTGGCTGACACTGAAAACACCAGATACATAAGTGGAATTCCTGTGTGAATACTATATATATATATATATAAGGCATACATTCTGTTCGCTGAAGACCAAGCCACAGTATGACAGTATTGGACAGAACAAACAAATTGGAATGTTAAGATGTTGTTACCAGGTTACCAGGTCATGTGATCTTGGGACCATGAACAGCCACAGGCATTATCATAGAAATCTGAGCGAATCTGTATCAAAGGGATGAAGCAGATGGATGAACTGCCACGATCTGCCGACACAAAAAGCAGCGCCTGTATCTCCCACCTCGCTGGAATGAAATTGTTGTCATGTCCTGTGTCGTTCAGGTGGGGCCCATGCCGTGGCTCGGCCCCCAGACGGATGACGTGATTAAAGGTCTGTGTGAACGAGGGAAGAAGAACATCCTGCTGGTGCCCATCGCCTTCACCTCTGACCACATAGAGACTTTACACGAGCTAGACATCGAGTATGGACAGGTGCTGGGGGAGGAGGTAAGGAAGAGAAAAGGCCCACGTTCCCTTTCCCAGCAGCTTCTGTCTGCTCAGTTTAGAGCACAAAGCGTCACATGGCGGTCTGGAGGTCAAGAGAGGCTGAATATTGCCTTAAATGCTGCAGACAGAAAAGTTTATTGGGTAAAGGACCATAAAAGTGGTGATAAATTGTGCTTATTTGAGCATTTTCCAAATCATCCATTAGCTTTTAGATTGAATTTTGTTCTTTCCTGGAAGGCATTGGTTTCACTTCATCGACATGTAAATTTTAAAAGAAGCAGAGGAGAAGAAAAAAAACATCTGCCATAATTTCAGGTACTTTAAAGTCTCAAGTAAAGTCTGCTTTTCAACTAATAGCTGTGGACAAATAGGACAAATGAACCTCTGGAAGAGTTCATGTGAAACGTATGTGGAAGAAGTTTTTGAGAGCAGCTTAGCAATGATTTAAACAAAAAAAAAAAAGCAAAGAAGAGGAGAATTTGGACATGAGTGAAAATCAAATAAGCAAAATATATTTTGGAAAAGGAAATTTGGTTCTGTCTTACATTAAACAAACACTCAAAATTCTGATGTTGGAGCGACCCTGAACGCACCAACAGGGAGAGTTTCGAAAGCAGCTGATCGGACATCATTCAGGAACAGCCAGCCGTGTTCTGCTGTGTTCATGTGTATCTGGATCAAGTGACGATGGTTTCACTTGAGACCTGATGTAGAGATTAGTTTAGCAGGAGTGTGTGTGTGTCCGATGTGTCCGCTGCAGCTGTGTGTCCCGTGTCCTCTGTCTGTGTAAAGGCACCAGTGAGGTGACCACCAATCAATGTGACTGGTGCCACAGAGACACACACAGCTGTTTGTACATCTACACTTGTGAGAATCCTGCAACTCATTCCCAAATCCTAACCTTTGTCCAAACATGTCCTCACTGTCCAAACATGTCCTCACTGTTCAGAGTGTCCTCACACTCAAGGTCTTAAACTCAAACTGGTCCTCGCAAAGGTAGAGGTACCAAGCCGCACACACACACACACACACACACACACACACACACACACTCTGTCAGAACCATTCCAGTGTGTCTGTCAAGAGGAGCCTCACTCCAAAAACCTGTTCAAGATAACTGGACACTCAGAACAAAATGCTTTTATTTCTTGAGGTCCTCGACTGACAGAAAGAAATCACTTCTTCACGTCATTATCTTGAATGTTGAATTTCACTGAATGGGATTTCTGTCTCCGGGGTGCTTTTCACACCTAACCTGTTCGATTTGATGAACTGTGGTGCGTTTGCATGTTGGCTTGGATAGTATAAACGTGTGTTTCCCTCTGTTTTCAGTGCGGCGTGGAAAACATCAGGAGAGCAGAGTCTTTGAATGGGAACCCTCTCTTCATGAAGGTACGCTTCACACACACCGAGCTGACGCCTGTCTGCAAACGCTATGAAGAGGTGACAAAAGACACGGCGAGAAAGTAAAGCAAATAATGAGAAATGCATAAAGGACGGAAAGAAAAAGGAGGGAAGACTGTAGGAAGGCAGGCAGGACTCTAATAATAGAAAAGGAGACAGCAGCAGAAGGTTCTGTGAAGGAAGTGAACTCCAGGCAGGAGATGGTCAATATCTGGATTCCTTCCCTCCTTCTTTCCTTCCTTCCCTCTTTCTCTGCTTTGTCTCCTTTCTTCCTTCCATCTCACCTCCTTCCTTCCCTTCATCCTCAACCCTGCAACCTTTCTCACAACAGGCAACTCCTCCAGCTGTAACAGTTCTGTGTGTGCGTTAGTGTGTGTGTGCGTTAGTGTGTGTGTGCGCGCGTGTGTGCAGGGTTTATTAAAGGAAGGGGGCAGATCAATGGGAACCTTTAGAGCTGACTACAGTAGAACTGAACCGCCCGGCTGGCTGGCTGGTCAAACCCGCTGTGCTCAGAGACTCCTCGCCAAGTCTCTGAGAGAGTGTGTGTGTGTGTGTGTGTGTGTGTGTGTGTGTGTGTGTGTTTGAGCGTATAAATCAATATCCAGAGGATGATTAGTTGGTAGTTACTGAAGGATGGTTTCCTTGGTGTAGTTTTAGTTTCTCAGTGAACTGCATCAGTCCGCTGCCGTCTGCAAGCAGCAGCTGCTGGAAAATAAAGAAAAATGCATTCATCAGAAGTTTTACTGCAGAGCCTGGCTGGTGTCGGGTCCATTGTTTGATAGTCCCTCCTTCAAATTACTGTCTCGTATAATCAGCTTATGCATGTCACTCGTCATTGAATCACTCTTACCTTTGAATTGCTGCTGTCGTTCTCTCAGAATGCCTTTTCTCTCTATTGTGGAGAGCAACAGAAGCATATTGTGATACAGATGCATGCACATTTCCACAGCACGAACTGCAGCACTACAACAACAGTTGATGTGATGCTCAGCACTTAGTTTCTAGTTTAACATTTTGTGAAATACACTTGTTCCTTATTTTGCTGAAAGTCAGGTGAGAAAGTCAATACCACTCATGTTTTTAGGGTAAACTGAAGCTACAGCCAGCAGCCAGTTAGCATAGCTTAGCATAAAAGCTAAGGAGGAACGAGCCAGCCCAGCCCTGTTCAATGGTAAAAGCTAACCGTTTCCTGGCAATCTCATGAGTTAGATAAGAAGATTGATAAAAGAAGTGTATTTCCCAAAATGTTTAACTGTTCTGTTTAACTGCAAACAAGTTCTGTTTCTACGCGTTCATTATTTCCACCACTATTTCCCCACCAGTTTTTCTCAGCGCTGTTAAATTTCTGTAAATAAAACCCAACGCTTTCTTCAGATATTTCAAATTAAAAGCCTACCAGAACCACAAGCACGATGCGCACTGAGCCAGTGGAAGGCTTTTAAAGTTGAAAATGGATGAAGGAGATGGCTGCAGGCTTTAAACTGAAGGGATGAATTAACCCTTTGTCTGACAGAAACACATGCAGCTGCTGAAGAAGGGAGCGTCTCTCCTTGTCTCATTAATGAATGTGTATGTCGTTCGTCCTGTCCAGGCTCTGGCAGACCTGGTCCAGTCCCACCTGAAGTCCAAGAGGCCCTGTTCCCGCCAGCTGACCCTCCGCTGCCCGCTGTGCACCAACCCCACCTGTGGAGAGGCCAAGGCCTTCTTCGCCAGCCAGACGCTCTGATAGAAACCCACTCTGGTGCCCTTCCTGCAGCAGTGCTACCCCTGAAGAAACTTAGGCCTTCTTCAATAAACAGAACACACACACACACACATCAACACACACACTGTCCCTCCAGCAAGAGTGTCGGTTCCATGGAGAGCATAACGTGAAGGACTGGCCAGATGGTCTGTGTGAACACATTTTGGCGTGTACCATACCTGTGTGTCGGGCAGGAAGTTTAACAAGTTTAACAAGTACTTCACTGTATGGGTAAAATACACTTCAGGGCAGAAAAAACACAAAGTGCTGATCAAATTTAGAGAGAACCTGCTGGCACTGATACCTGCTCTTAACCTCAGATTATTTGGATGTTCTTGATTTGGTAAATATTCCTGAACTGACACACCTCACAGATTAAAACAAACATCTGCACAAGGGTTTGCAAATTCCATTTGGTCACAGTGTGCAGATAAGAGAACTGACACTCTGCAGAAACTGCTCACATCACAGCTACAGGAAAAAAGCCTTGCATTAGTTTTTTTGTTTGTTTGTTTGTTTTTTAATTAAAATTCCCATGCTTACATTCCGTTCAATTAGCCCCTGCAAACTCCCATCAGAGACCCTGTGTCTTTTTTTTGGCTGGTGCTACATGAGTAACAGTCGACCATGATGACGTCACCACACACAGGGGATCCTATTGGTTGGCTAAATTCAGAGTACAGCTGTAGTCCAGTGTCTGGGGTCGGAACCTCTCAGGGTGTCATGAAATCATTTGCGGGGGGGGGGGGGGTTGCGAGATGGCTGACATGTTTATTTTTCTGATCTCGTTTTTTGTTTTCTGTTGTGACCGCTTTAGCCTCTCGGCCTTCGCTGAAAAGGGAAAATGTAGCTGGTCACCTCTTGACACGTGAAGCCTGAGAGGTAGTTGCTCCAGACGGACACAGATAAAGCTGTTTGAAGAGGAGGAGGGGAATTAATAGCTGAGTTAAAACCACCAGAGTTCTGTTTTTTCCATACAATGAAATGAACGTAATAGAGTGGAAGGAAGTTCTCTGTAAAATTTGTAATGTTTACAGAAATCATATGCATGAGGCCATTGAGGGTGTGTCAGACAGTGTCAGCTGATGCTGTTTGAAACGCCCTCTCAGAGGTTGGAGGCTTAGATGCTGATTCAGCACATATGTCTGGAAAAACATGCAAGTTAAAGCTGCGCATCTGAAATGTCCTCAAGATGAAGTTTGGTGCAAGTCAGATTGTACACCTTCAAACCTGACCGCATGAGTTTCCTCATACATGTTTCGTTTTCCCTGCCAACAGCCCCGTGGTGACGTCCGCAGTTTCGTCTTGAGTCCTCTCATAATAATAAGTCAATGAAAGTCATTTTGAGCCACTGATATAATTCTGTACAGATGCTACTTCTCATTACCAATACTGATCAAATGCTTTGATTCATAAATATCCGAACAGATGTTGTTGATTTTCTAACATGTTTTTAGTGACTAGCGGAGGCCTTTTGTTCCATTGTGCGAGCGCACTGTATACATACAGTTTCAGGTTGAGGCCACAAGACAATACTTTGACATTTAATTCATGTAATATCACAGCCTTGTAGGTGTGATGAGAGCAGAAGATAAAGTCACGTTAGAGGCACTGCACGAGAAGCATAAGAGCGACAGTGATGCTGTAACCGTCCTCCAGCGGCGAGATGCAGTATGTGTTCTTACAAAAAAAAAAAAAAAAAAAAAAACACCACGTAGAGAAGTAGCACAGATGTGTCAGAAATGACATCCGTTAAGTGTAGAATTAGTTTAATTTCAGTGTAGGTTTGCTTTGACTTCAATGTAGTTTACTCTTTTTTTCATCCACTCACAGCTCCCTGATCACAGCCCAGTAAGTCAATGTGAATAACCTCACTGTTAGTCAGTGGGGTGAGAGAAAGAATGCTTCGTTTCCATCAGGTGCTACAGCTCCACAAAATGCCCTGAAGGTCACAGGTTTGATACCATCCGCTGTCTCATTTGTTGGGATGAGATTCCCGAACAATGTGTAAATATCAAAATACATACACTTTTTATGGGTAGTAACTTGACCTTTGACCTCTGACCCTGTCCCCCCTCTACTGTTTCTGACCTGTTACGCCATGATAATGTGCCTTTTACACTGGCTAACTAGAAATACTGGACTTGTGCTTTATGTAATTTTTACATGTACTCAACCAAAATGCTGACAGGAAAAAACCTCCCTGAAATCTGAATTTACATGTGCCTGCTGTGATCTGGGCCATCGACAGCTCTCTCCCCATGTTGAAATCCAGAAAACGACTCACTGAGGTGTTTCTTTGAAACTGCCGTAAATGAACTCTGAACTGTACAAGCGATCTAATCTACCAACGGCGAGATGACGAGATAGTGGGGGAGCTAGCAAGCTAAGTAGCACTTCCCTTTCAGCCACATGAAACTGTGGCAGACGGCATGCCATAACTTTGCTGACAGAAAGAATAAGTGCTGTGAGCAGGCTAACAGTGAGGGAAGCCATGATGCAATAATGCATGAACACTCCCAAGTCAGAGTGTCAGGACATTTTCCCTCCAGTTCTGCTCTTGTGGTGCAAATACAGAATAGCGCTTGCTTGCTAGCTTGTTGGCTCGATTGCTAGGTTGCAAACTAACTTGTGCATTGTAGTTTCCTCACTAGCTGGTTAGTTCACTAGCTCACTATGTTGTGCAAGTGCAGCCATTCTGAAGGTGATGTGACAGAAGAGAAAAGATGAAGTCGGTACAGGATGGGGGCCGACTTTTTGATCGTCTGCGCTCCGTAAGACAAGCAAGTCTCCAGACCTGTAATGTCTCTGATAGTCCCATTTTCTGTCCGTCCGTGGAGCTGCTTGTAGACATTTGAGGCCTTTAGTGTTTCACTTTGGGGGGAGCTCGTTGGTAACTCAGATCAGTCCTTTTCCATTCACTCCACGGTACACACGATATCTACAGCTAGCTTGGTGCTTTTGGACGTGGCTGCCATTGATTACACGCTTCAGGTCACCGTGTTGGAAGAGCGATGTTAAAATATAGACTGATGAAGTCTTTTTCTCTTCTTTTGTAGCTTCATTGGACCTCCTACCAGCACTTGAAATGTCCAACATTATATTTTACTCTTTGGATGGGGCACTGTGTTGTAATCACTGGTAACCGTCAGCAATGCTTGCATGAATTGTACACTTGTTTCAGTTTGTACGTCACTCTGCTTCCACTGTGTAATGCAGACAGCATTACACGACACTATTCTCACTCAATACAAACAGCATTACTTTGTGCTTTCAGTGCTCTTCCACACTTTTGAGAGGGGTAGTTTTGTTTTTGAGGAATACCAATTTAAAGACACATTCAGTGGTGATGTTAGCATAGCTTAGCTCAGCCACTGAACGCAGTGGGTTCAAGTGGCAGCTCAGCTTTTGCGCAGAGCTGCTAGTTGATCGCACAGACATTCAGCAATTGTGCTAAGCTAAAGTAATCTTGCTGTTATATGATACCTTCAAACTGCATATCTGACAAAAACCAAAAGTAAAATTCCTCTAGAAAACTAAATTATCACTGTAATACAGTTATCACTTGGAAAAAGTCCAATTTTTGTGCAGAAATGGTGAACTGGTTACGTCACAGCAGGAAGACATGCCAGTGTCTGTGATGGGTGGCTTTTTCCTCTCTGTGTCAGTTTTAACAACTCAGTATTTGTAATAATTTTTTTCGCGCGCAAGTGTGTGTGTGTGCGCGGGTGTTTGTGTAGCTGACAATGCATTGCGCAGAGTTTGTGTTGTGAATATGACAAAGACAGCTTTGCTGCAGCTCCAGCATACTTTCTTTGTTAATGTTTGGAATTATTTATTTATTTTTGGGTTTTGTATGAGTTCAGACCACACAAACTATCCGTCTCCCACTGTTTAACTTTTATTTTTAATATTTAGGAGACATGGTGTTAACAGTGCGATTACATCTAACGACGAGTCTTCCTTCAAAATACAATACAATAAAAAAAAAAAACAACAACTGTCGACTGCTGTAAAAACAAGTGTTTGTGTGTTTTCTTCATGTAAGGCCTATAGACACTTTAGTACACTCACAAAAATGTGGTGAAATCTGTCTTGAATCCATCCACGACTGAGCTTTGGAGACAAAGACAGCTTGTGTCACAGAAATTTGAGACCAGATTCTCACAGTGTGACTCTTAAAACCAACCACTGACCTATGTTTCCATCAGCCCTTTGACCAGATAGAACATTAATACTGGGTGAACCCACAAGAACTTGGATTATGTTCACTGACCATGGCTTTAACATACTGTAACTAAACTACAGTGGAGGTGTGGTTGTAGGCAACTGGCGCCACACTGAGGCTGAAGTTTGAGGTTTTGAGTGAAACATCTCGACTCTTGATGGATCTGAGATATTCACGTCCTCCTCCAGATAAATTGTAATCACTTTAGAGATTCCCCGACTTTTCCCATAACTCCCTCTCAGCGGTTTCTCTCCTCTTCATATCTTACTCTTTTCTTCCCCACCCATTTTTCGGCCTCTTCCTTTTACCTCTCCTCCTCTCACTCCTCCTGCATCCCTTTTCTCCTCCCCTATCAGCATCTTCTCCTTTTTCTCCATCTTTTCCAATCTTCTGTCCTCCTCCTGCCTCCCACCCATCTTTCCACCTCCCCCCCTCCACCCTCACCACCATTTTTCCTCCTTTTCCAATCTTCTCCTCATCTTCCAGCTACGTCCCTCCTCCCCTCCACACCTTCCCATTCATTCCTATCTCATTCTCTCCCTCTCCACCTCTCCTCCCCCCCCCCCTCCATTTTTTTTCCCAGCAGTCCCCTGCGGTGTTGCAATCACCTCTGCTGCTGTTGATTAAGCTGAGAGAGATTGGCTGTCCACGACCCAATAACCCCTGAGGGCGCCGGGCTGGGCGCCTCCTCCCTTTCTCTCCCCCTCCTCCACCCCACTGCATCTGAGCCAGCTACAGTCTCTGCTTTCATTTTACTTTCTTTTTTCTCCTCACCTTCTCTTTCCTCCTGTCCACTTCCCTGACCTCCTTTTCTCCTTTCATCTCTTCCCTCTTGTATCTTTGCCTTTTCTCTCCTTGTTTTCTCCTCTTTTTTCCTCTTCTCTCCTCTGCTTGTTTTCTCTTTAACCCAAAATAGTCTTCTCTTACCTCTCCTTCGCTCCTCTTCCTCGTCTCGTCTGTTTTCTCCTCCTTCAGATCTCCTGTCATCTCCTCTATCACTGTCCCCTTGTCTCTCGTTGGTTCTCTTCTTGTTTCCTTTCCTCTCTCATTTCCTCTGACCCGTCTCCTTCTCTTCCTCTCTCCTCTGACCTTCTTTCCTTTCATCTCTCCTCCTCCTTTTTCCTATCATCTCTTTTTACCTCCCACCTTTCCTCACACTCCCCCAGACCTCCTCTTGTCTCCTTTCCTGCTCTTGTCTCCTCTCTATAAATGCTCCCCTGTTCCACACCTGCACATTGTTGTGTGGCAAATAGCCTCAACTTCAAGGTTCACTTACTTGTTATCCATACTAACTGTGAGATAGGGTCAACGGATACACCTGTTGTTCTCACTGTAATATATTTAGGATAAAATTACACTTAATATCATACATGGCACTGTCTCTATTCATTCATATGTATTTACACTCATTTCTCTCTATTCAGCATCCAGACTGTTCTCTCATTTTGAAATCTTTTATTTTGACTGCTCTGTCTGTCTGTTGGCCAGTGGGGTGGGAGGGTGAGGGGCTGTTCAGGACGAAGGTTTGTGTGTGTGTGTGTGTGTGTGTGTGTGTGTGTGTGTGTGTGTGTGTGTGTGTGTGTGTGTGTTGTGGTGACTGCAGGCTGCTAGTAATTGAAAAGCTGGAACGCCAGCGCCTGCAACCCCCGTGACCTCCTATTGAGAAAACAACCATCGATTTCTATAGGGAGAGAGAGAGGGAGAGAGAGGGAGAGAGAGGGTGGGAGGAGTAAAGTAAAGGAGAAATTTGAAAATAAATTTTGGAGAACATCAAGGAAGAACAGTGGTAGGCAAGAGGAGATGAAAGACAGAATTATAGTTGGATAAAACTAAAGGAAACCCATAGAGGTAAACTGGGAAGGATGGAGGAGAGAGAAAGAAGGATGGAGACAAAGGAGGGAATGAAGGAGGCAGACAAACAGAGGAAGGGAGAACAATACAAAAAAAAAAAAAGAAATATCAGGAGGAGAAAAGGGTGCAAGGAGAAATGAGGAAGCGGGGAAAGATTGATGAAAGGATACAGTTAAACAGCTGAAATAAGGAAAATAAAATTATGGAGAGAAAAGAGAAAGCGAAGGAAAGATGGAGAGAAAAGCAGGAGAGGGAAGGACATAGGCCTCTGTGCTAACTCCGCAAAAAGAAAAAGAAAGAAAGGGACAGAGACTGGAGAGAAAACCTTCAGGAGCATGAGGAGGAGGAAGTGTTTGAAGTGTTGAGGGATGAGGCTGTTGGGCCTCAAACACAGAAACAGTGGGTGAATGTCATGCATGAGACAAGGAAACAGAAAATAAATTCACAGACTTTAAATTCCCTTCTGATAATATACAACTAGTCTAGCGTTAATATGTTAAGACATCGAGGCGACTGGATCACCTCGACTGAGGGGACTAGGCTGCACAACTTGCAAACATTCTTCCATGTATTTGATTTTTTTTTCACATAAACGCAAAAAAAATGTGCCTGTAATTAAAACATTAGAAGATGCCGACATGTTTTGTTGTAGAATGTTCAAGTCTAATAGAATAATACCAAATAAATATGAACACACCCAAATGCAGGAAGTCGGCTAACTTTGACTGCTCAGCCTTCTTATTTATGAATTTAACAGATCTTTGCCTCTGTTGTGTTCGTGTTGAACACATAATTTGCATACTCAATTTTTGATTGGGCAGTTATTTGTGCTATATGTTGTCACTATATTAGTGCACAGCAAAGCAGTTTATTCTCCAGAGTGTTATACTTCCATACATTGTTTCTTTCATTCAAGTCCTGGTATCCTGTTTAAGCACCATCATAGAGAACTGTGCAGCTGTTGCCTGAGACAATCAGGTTGTCCTCTTTTGTTTGAATGTCTTTTACGCAGTTGTGTGGAGTACAAAACAGCTCTATGCTTCTGTTTCACAGGGAATCAAATGAAAGTGATTTGTTGTTGCCAGGTTCCCCACATTGTGCCTCTGGGCGGCTTTTGAGTCTTTGAGTAGTGACGGGTAGAGCCAGCATGTTTTTTTTTTCCAAGGTTCACAATGAATGAATTCAAAATGAAAGGTATCCTGCTGCATCTCCCACCAATGACTCTGCATGTGTGGTTGGGGCATAAAGGATTCCAGGATGTTTAATTTAAAGGGAAATCTGATGCACAGCCTCCAAAATGACCACAGGGTTGCATCAACTCTTGTCAGATGGTGTCAACAAAAACTGAACATTATAAGCTTCAAGACAGGATTTGTTGCAGGTCTGCTGGACTGGATTAGCTTGTTTATATCCCTGCAGTGAGCACAATATTTGTGTACAAATACAGTCACTGTTTTCCCCGCTAGCTGTTCTGTCACTGCAGAATTCACTGGTATTAATGAAGATCAACATTTTACAAACGTTTAAAGTGAGTTGCTCTGTGGTTTCCCACCCTTTGTCCTCCTTATCAGGCATCTGACCCACAGGTAATAGAAAGACAATGTCAAAAGATTAACAGCTACAGAATGGACTGCTGTTTCCTTGGCAACAAAGAGAGGCAGAGGAGCAGGAGGATGGGATGGAGTGATTAAAAGGGAGGGGGGGGGGGTTAAAGGGGAGAAGTGACGAGGTGGATTGATGAGAGGAGATGGATGCTGGGATGATTACACACAGAGAAAACAGAGTAGAGAGAGAAGAGTGACAGAGAGAGAAGAAAAGTGAAGGGACGAGAGAAGAAGAGGAGACAGGGAAGAAGATAGAGTCATTAAAGGCAGACAGAAAAAAAAACAGATGGACTGATGATGGAGTGGGTAAGGAGAAGGGAGAGAAAACCAGCAGGTGCAAGACTGACATGACTTGTAGAAGAAAATTCTGAAATTCTGAATCAGATGATGAGGATGATGAACCTTTAAACATCTCGGTAGGGAAATTAGGTGGCAGTAGCAAATTGAGAAAAAAAATCAAGGAAAAGGGAGAATAAACAAACATGTTACCCTCAAGTGTTTATTGTGATAATGAGGAAAGTCCATAGGAATGGCCCGCTGTGTGGTGGTCCTCCCCTTTATCCTCAACATTATATACAGTGAGGGAAATGATTATTTGATCCCTCGCTGATTTTGTAAGTTTGCCCCCTTACAAAGAAATGAATGGTGAATTTTTATGGTAGGTGTATTTTAACAGAGTGAGAATATCGTCAAAAAAATCTGAAAAAACACATTATATAAAGATTAGAAAATGATTTGCATTTGATTGTTTGAAATAATTATTTGATCTCCTACCAACCAGCAAGAATTCTGACCCCCACAGACAAGTGAAGTGCCCATGGGGCACACAAATTAGTGCTGTCCCTTTAAGAAAAGTTCTCTGAATCTCAACTCGTTATAAGTATAAAAGACACCTGTCACAGAATCAGTCTCTTCCATTCAAACCTCTCCACCACCATGGGCAAGACCAAAGAGCTGTCAAAGGATATCAGGAACAACATTGTAGACCTGCACAAGGCTGGAATGGGCTACAAGACCATCAGCAAGAAGCTGATGATGAAATACAAAATAACCATCAATTGCACTTGCTGTGGAGTTCCATGCAAGATCTCGCCTCATGGGGTAAGGATGATCCTGAGAAAGGTGAGGGATCACCCAAGAACTACACGGGAGGAGCTTGTAAATGATCTCAAGGCAGCTGGGACCACAGTCACCAAGAAAACCATTGGTAACACACGTCGCCGTAATGGATTGAGATCCTGCAGTGCCCGCAAGGTCCCACTGCCAGTGAACACTTGAATGATTCAGATAAGGCTTGGGAGAATATGCTGTGGTCAGATAAAACCAAAATTGAGCTCTTTGGCATCAACTTGACTCGCTGTGTTTGGAGGCAGAGAGATGCTGACTATGACCCCAGGAACACCATCCCCTCTGTCAAGCATGGAGGGGGTAACATCATGCCTTAGGGCTGTTTCTCTGCTAAGGGTACAGGAGGACTTCACCGCATTGAGAGGTCAATGAACGAGGCCATCTTTTTTATTCAGATCCTTTACTTAAGTTAAAGTACTTAAGTATTTAAATATCATCAGCAAAATGTAGTTAAAATATGAAAAATGAAATAAGAAAAATAGTCCCTGACAAGTGTTTTATTATTAGGCCATATTATCATGGTGACTATCACCCTTTCCAAGAGAAGAGGACAAATAATTATTTCTGTTGAAGTAAATCTTGAGTGCTGTTACAGCTTGAAACATGTTAAACTGGATGATGTTAGGACAAATGCACTTGAATGCTTTTTGGTGGAGTTTGGGTGCCCAACAAGCAGCTTCCCCAACACCACATTCTGACAGAGCCAGTGTTACACAGGCAGGTTTTGTGGTGAGTGAACTAATAGCTAAGAAGCTGAAACCTCATTCAGAAGGAGAATTTGTGAAGGAGAGCATTGTTGCAGCTGCAGAACTGACCAGACAGTAAAATTGTACAAAACTGCTTCAGAAATTTGGTGAGAGGCTTCAGGACATGAAAAGTCAACAGCAGGGAGTGAATATATTTTCTACACCCGTTAATGTGGAATCAGCTGATCTTCCTGACAACCAAGAACATGAATTCATTGAGCTGCAAAGAAACAAGCTCAACATTAAGTGCAACAACAATGCATCATATTCTATACAATCATCATATGTTTGTATCTTCACTGTCCTGTGAACATTTGATCGGTAAGAGCTTGGAGGACGATGCTAGAAATGGTGTTGGAGCTGGAATCGAATTGAAAGTAAGGACACTGGAGGATCTGAAAATAGGAGTGCAAAAAAAGGCAAACAGTAAACGAAGTGGCTGTGCTGTGAGAGAAATTACCATGAGGGGTCAGCAAAGTGTCCAAACAATGAAAAAAAAGTGACTAAGAGCACAGCAGAAAAGGATTTGCCAAGCGCTGAAGCGACTAAGAGAATGGAAAGAAATGGTAGAATATCTGCATGGACAACAAAGGATTTATGGCATTTAGCAGGTGGCGGTGCAGGTCAAATGGATGCCAATGGGCATAAAACTCATCAGACAGAGACCTGTGAAAGACAGCAATGCCCATTTTTGTATTTGCCTTATGAATATTGAACACTTTGGGGTTCCATACTTTCATGGGGTATGTGGATTACAATAGAAAGATGAAAAAACACACTTATGTTAATGATGTGAAGTTGTGACCTTGGAGGTAAGCAGTGGTGGAACGTAACTAAGTATATGTATATATGAGAGTGAGGGCATGACGTGAAGCCAAGGGCTCAGGCCGAAGCTGAAGCTGAAGACTGCAGGAAGGACCGAGCCCCAACACACAACGTGCACTCCACCAGGTGAGCCTCCGTGAGAACAGTTTCAAGGTGCTTGTACTTTGCTTGTTTTCATTGCATATTGTTTTATAGTTCTACATTTCAGATATATTTTTTACTCTATTAAAATCCTCAAATATGCAATCTAAGAATATGAACCTGTGAATGTGTTTTTGACAGACAAACAGGAGGATAGGTTGTACATGGATAAGACCATTGTGATTTCTTTATTGATTTTTTTTTCTTCTTTTATACATAGAGTGGAACAACATTAATTCTTCAAATATCTCCTTCATGTTTGATCATCGTTTTATTCCACACCACAAGTTTTCAGTCACTTCTCTTTTCTGTTCCAACCAAATGTAGAAAATAAAAACGCTTCATTTGATTTTGATTACTGTATGAAAGCCATGAAAGGAAATAGTAAAAGAGAAAAAAAAAAAGGAAAAGGAAAGAGAAAAATGGATCAGTAAACAGAAAGGAATGAGATATTGTTTGGGGTTCGGTGAGGTTTTAGTGGCAGAGTGTGTGATTGTACAATTTGGTCAGACTTGACACCTGTGGAGGAAACTGCTTGAATGCTTCATCAGATACAGTCACATGTTTAGCTCTGGAGCAGCCTGCTGTGAAGCCACTAGAAGCCCACAATAACTTAAAAAAAAATGGACTGATTGTGATTTTGTTTAAAAACTGATGCTATGGATCTGCCTCTTTGACCTTTGACCCCTCGCTGTCGTGGTTGCTGATGTCAGAATCAAAACCTATTTTGTTTTCTGTCTACCAGGGAAATGCAGATATTTGTGTATATGCAAGTAAAAAAAAAATACTGTCTTACAGGACTGTGAGTGTTCGTCAGTTCAGCGACTTTAAAAGCATGTTTATGCAGAACTGTGATGTCATGAGATTTATTTCAGTTGCAGCCCTGTGGATGTTCTAACTTACACTTAAGTTTAGACTTTATAATAATTTGATAAAGGTCTTTAAATGAAGCATAAAAAACCCTTACTGTTTGCAGTTTTAGAAAATGTCTGCCTGATGTTAACAAATCCTCAATATCAGTCATGGCAGACGACTTTTCACAGTATTTAGCGCATTAATCTTTGTGCTAAAATTCATCTCACATCTAAACGTCATCATCATCCGATAGAGAAAGCCAACAAAAGAAAAAACTACGCAATTTATAAGTCCATTTTCAAAATATATTCCAATTAGAAAAACGTTCAGATGTGGTTTGATGCTCTGAAGCTGATATGGAAGACAAGGAAGACTGGAAGTGCTCTAAAACTTTGGTTTTCCTCCAACTAACACTGCATGAACTTTAATACAAACACAAAACACTGATTGGCCTTTGGTCCAGCTCATTGGTCTTAAAGTTCATTGAGTGAGTTACTGAGGGTCATTTTGGATTTTCTCCCGCCGAGCTCGCCAATAAAAACATGTTATCTTTTGGCTGGATTCTGGAGCAACTTCAATCCAGATATGAAAAAAATGTCTTTACTTTCATTTTGTTCGTTGGCCCATTTGTTCTCTCACTCTTGTTGTGTTGTTTGATTGCAGACTGCTGCATGATTAAACCTAGATACTGTACAATTAAAACTAAACTCTACCTGGAAACAAGCTCCCTCTCAGTCCTCGTATTAAGAGCGGAGGGCTCAGTGCTTTTTGTTAATTAAACAGTTGGTTTAAAATCAATTGATATTATTTCGCTAAGCCACTAGAAAACATGAATTTCCTGAACAGAAATTAATAAAACTTTTCTATTTGTAGTTTTCAGGTTTGAGAGCCAGTATGTACAGGAGTGAAACTTGAACGGGCAAAAAGAAATGAAAGCACATCAGAGCCGAGCCAAGCTGAGGCTGAAGAGCGCCAGCAATTACTGTCAGTCATCGCTCAACAATCTCCTCCTTTTTTCACTTTGAATTCAGCAAGAGCCATTTATATATATGTCATACATCATGTTCTCCTTGACCGTCTCCTTCACAGGAACGTCTGGTGTCCACATGAACAAGTTTACCCATGAACTATCGGTGGGTCATCGAAAACCTCACACTCCTTTCGCAGTGTGGATGCTAACACTCTCTGAAACTGACTGAAATGGGAACAAGTTTGTTATCAGCAGGTCAATGGTCATATTAATGCAAGCTGCAACGCAAAGTTCTGTCTGTAGCATACAGTATTGGAAATGAAATGAGAGGATGATAATAATAAGGTTAATAATAAGAATCACAATGCATTACACGGCTAGCTAATTGTAAATATACTCATGCATAAAATCTGGGCAATAGCACTGTTGCATGGATCGTGTAACTGTGATACAAGCATTGTAACACAGGAAAAGGACACCAAAACAAGATTTCAAAAACGGATGCAAAAACATAAACAGAAATGTGACTGGATTCAAAACTAAACCGATGGCTCAAAAAAAGACAAAAAAACCAAACGGTGTTATTCTGGGCTGAAACAAGTAAATTCTGGCATCATTCCAACAACGTTCCCAATCCCAAAAATATCCACATGAGGGGACAATGACCCCTAGAAAAGAACCGGAGACCAAAAAAAAAAAAAAAACACAAAGAAAGGTCTTAAATTAGAAACCTCTCAATCCTCGGCACATGGGACAGAGAGCAAACAGTAATACATTAACAAGAAAGAGAGCATAGAAGAAGACAAGCATTTTTCATTTTTGGTTTTAGCGCACCTTTTTAACTATAAAAGAAAAAAAAAAACTCAAAAATGTGTAAAGCTTTTTTTAACCCACATTTGTTTCATTTAAAAGTTACAGTTACCGAAAAAAAAAAAAAAAGGAAGAAGAGCAAGTGAATAATTTATGACATACGCTATTATAACATCATCCTAACACTAGTGTCTATGAGGTATATCTGCAACAGTTTGATAAAGAGAGCACGGTCTGCGCACAACGCTCACATGTTTGTCTCCACGTTTTTTCATCATTTAAAGCTTTGCAACCATTTGAAGAAAGAGAAGAAGGAGGACAGTGAAAGGGAATGAGCTGCAGTTCCACCAAAGCTTGTGTTTGTCTAAATGGTCGTGCTGAAACAAATCATGCGGAAACAGGTTTGACGGCACAGATCACAAAATAATGATCGATTATGTCAAGATCATAGCAGACAGCAGTGTTTTCTTGGGATCACAAAGTAAATATTTAATTATTTTGCAGTCAAGAAAGCAAACTTCTTATGTGAAATCATAAAACAATTTAATAGTAATGGTGAGAAAAAAACATTTTATGTCTTTCCATTTTTATGGAAAGCCAAAGAATCAAATTTTCCTCACCCTGAATTATTCTATTTGTTCAATCCCGCTCATCTGCTGGTAAGACCATCTTGAAACACAGTTATTTTTAAATTATATTTCACTCCACTTCTGTTATTCTACACTTTTCACTTGATGTAGCTGCTGTTTCATCATCTCAGATCTGTGTAGAAACACAAGCAAAATCAGGTTTGACTTGGTTTCTCCTTTGGACGGCTGTGAGAAGATGATCAGATCTGGGCCACAAAAAGTAAACAAATAAAAAAAAAAAAATCTCCCCGTGGAAGTCCAGCTCAGAACAAACGAGAGGAGAGTGAAACGGAACTGGAAGCCTTTGGTATTCACTCTGGATTTCTTTATGTTGATTGCATTACAAAGCACCAGAGGTCAGAGAGGAAATCAGAGAGGTATTTTATTTTTCACAGGAAAAGAAGGTCTTGAGCACAACAGAAAGGTCTAGACTTCGCTTTGGTTCAAGCAAGGCACTCATCCAAGGTTACGCATGGCATTCTTCACAATAACAGCTCTCTCTACCTTTGTTTTCACTGAGGCCCAGTTTGGAAAAGCAAACTGCAACAGCAGGAGACTGCCTCTCTCCTTGACGAACCAAACCATGGATTTTCTGCCATTTGGCTTCGCTGGTTGATTTTTAAGCCAAACGCTTGTAAGAAGGGAAGCAAAATGGCGCCGTTGGATGTAAAGATTCCAGGCGTCTGATCCTACTTGCATAGTGCTGCTTTTATGACAAATCAATCCTGTGTTATCAATTAAATCGAGTGATTACAGAGACAATTGCATGTCTTCTTTATGTCATGACTCTTTGAAGCGTGGCTGAGTACATACGTCACACAACTCCTCAGCTTTCATTCTCCATGCTGGTGAAGATCAGCCAACTTGCAGTTCTTTTTCTTCACTCTGCTGCATGATTTCAGTATGCTTTGCTTTTCCAGCCAGGCATCTGAGATCAGTATGAGATCCATGGAGTATTGTAGCACCGTCATCTATGTGAGGGTTGTGATTTTGGTTGTGCGGAGGCAGTCTGGGGCAAAGAAATTCATCAACAACTCAGAGTTGATTTCTTGATGTGTTTGTTATTTGCATTTTGAGGCAATGTTGATGTTTTGCACTGAAACAACAGCTGAGGATTATTGTAAGCTTGGTATGTCCTGTTCAATTACTTCCTGTCTCTAGATCTCTACTGTGTTGAGTAACCTTTGTGATGACATACTCTATGTAAGCCTCCACTGTACTTTGGATTTAGAGCTAATTAGCAAATGGAAATGAATAATAAGGCAACCGTTACCTGCCAAACATCCGCATTTAAGTACTGGAACTGCGATGTTGTCATGTTAGCATGCTGACTCAACAGGAGAGCAGATTCTGGTAGGACTTAATAATGTCATTGGTTGCTCTCTCAGTTTGACTGTTGACCTGACAATTACTGTATAAGGACCACAGGATTATTCATCTGTCTCCCACCAAACAGGAAAGTTCAGCCTTGAGCTCAAAGGCTCAGAGCAGTGTTGCATCATTGTGGTAGCTAAGTAGCACAAAGTTGGTAACAATCAGCTATCTAATTACTGTAAGCAAGACACGGTAAAGCTGAAAAATGGGACAATACTGTTGTTTTAAATAAATACAGTTTTGGGGAAACTTGCTGTTGATGAAGAAACAGCATGTGGGTGTCTGAGCAGAACACCAAGACATCCATCTTTGGACTATCCTTCAAGGACTATTCTTCTAGTGTCAGGACCATATGTTTGTCCGCTACCACTGTGGTTTCATCTACCTGCAGCTTTTATGTTTCAGTGCACAACAGCAATTCATGTGTTTTCTTTTCTGCATTTCAAAATCTAGAGGCCTCATTATGCTTCAAACAAGGCTTTTCTTGCCATAGTTTGGCCATTGGAAACAGGTACGAACACTATTGTCTTTGTTGTGTTACCTAGTTTGTTTGAAGCATTCTGAGGCCTTAAAGCTCCTTCTTCAGCAGCGGAGGAGTCACTGACCCCACTGGGCCCATATTTGATCATCATGAGTTACAATTATTTGCCTGTCACATTCCACTGGACAGATCATCTTTCCAGTTAACAATGGCTATTTCTTTTTTCATCTAAGATTGGGGTTCTTTTTTTTTTTTTTTTTTTTTGTTTCCAGCAGCCTTTTTTTGGTCATATTGCTGAATTTGTAATTAAAACTTACTCTGCTCTAATACTCATTGCCCAGAAAAAATGTTTTGTATTTATGTATTTATTAATGTATTTATTTGGAATTGTGTATTTCTGCTTGGACCCCCTGATATCCTGCATCCAACCCAGCCCTGCACTATACCTGCCTCTTTCCCCTTCGCACTAATTTTTTGAGAAGAGACAATGCAAGGCCAAGAGACAGGGAGGAAAAAGAGAAAAAGAGGAAAGAAAGCAGAGAAGAGGACAAAATGTGGCATTATCATTAAGTAGAGAGCAAAAACACATGAAGCTGAGCGCAGACCGTACTGAAGAGGACAAAAATCTTTGGTTTCTTTGGTTTCATCAACACGATTAAAAGGACAAATGGAAAGTCAGTGAGGTAGCCTCTCTGGTTCTCACTATTGAAATAGAAAGTTTTTTTTCTTTTTACATACACACAAAGTCAGTCTTGGAAGCAGCTAGCTTTAAGGGACTCCTCAGTTTTCCTTCCTAATGAGTGAAACAAGTCGGTGTGTTTGCATTCACGCAGTTATACATCCCAGTATTCAGGTAACAAATGTGAAACACTGCAGGTATTCTAATGTGGTGTGTATGAAGATGACATCTGTTTGATGCTGTTCCTCTAAATCTCAGTGGTGAAGAGGGCATTCTAAAGATGTTTGTTTCGTTTTCACCACAGAATGATTTTTTTCTTATGTTGAGATAACAAAATAGTAATAAAGAATTGTTTTCTTGATCACAACATAATTATACAGTGATCATCAAAATGTTTTTGACAGCTCGTTGGGTTAACAGAGCCCCTAAGTGTACACAGGAAACTGCTACTGCAGACAGAAAACTGTCTTGACTGAGCATCAAAAATTTAAAGAGCAAATTAACGCCCTGTTTTAGCTTGAGCACATCCTCTTCACAAAAGCATACGAGCCCTGACACACCCTGTCAGAATTACTGGACTGGACTGGAATTACTTTGGAAAAAGGAAAACGACTTCTGTTGCAATGAAAATCAAATCAAATCAATAGATAGATTAATAAAGTGACGTGTCATTTAATAACTGAAAAAATGATTGTGGATTTAACCTTAACATACTCCTTTAAGAGTCTGCTCTGAAAAAGAAAAATGCAACAAATAATCTAAGAGTTGATGTGCAAGAAAAGGCCAGACGGAGCTTGGTAAACAGGCAGTGATCTTTCTTTTGAGGGTAGAAAATGGTGCTTTTGAATGTGTTTATACTGTTTAGAATTAGAGTCAATGTATGAATAACACCTTAATTATGGTACAGTATGAGCTGCGTGGATGTAAACACACAGAGTTTATTGGCCTCTCAAGGATTCCAGTTATCTTTGGTGAGTCAGTTTATATCAGCATGTGGCCCTTACGTCACCTGATCAAGTGTCACTAGAACATCAGTCTGAATATTCATTGCTTGTTCAACAATGGTCAGCAGGATGCAAACAAATCAAAAACAAAAGCAACCAATAAATTCGCCATAAAAATCACAAGGAGGAAAAAAAAAACAGATGCAGTGCTCATCATTTGGTAGGCTATTATTTGTCATAAAGAGATTGTTTTCATTTTTGAAAAAGAAAATCATTACCAGGACAAAAAACTAGATTGGCTAAAGAGTGAGAGAAAGTGTTGACATTCAGAAGTACGCGAGTCTAATCTGACATTCCTACATTGTTCTGTCATTAAGTCTAAACATTCAGAAAACAACATTTCATTTGCTTTTTAAAGTAAAGCTAACTAAGAATAAATTAACAGGCCTGGCATAAGCACTGCATCTTTGATGCAACTAACATCCTTAAATACTCATAAATATTCATCAAAAAACAATTACATCTAATTAAATAACATTAAATTATTATTAAGTACAAAACTAGTGTGTTCTAAAACACCTCATAAATAAATACAGCATTGAACAGAAAGAAAAGGGAACATACAATGTAAACTTTGGCAAAGCTAATCATCATCAAGGGTAAAAGGGTTCAGAGGGAGATTTGGCAACACAATTTGTTCGCTTAAATTAATTCAAAATCAAAAAGAAAACATAAATTACATTAAATAAAAAAATCACATATTGCAAAAACCTAGGAAGGAACATAGTAGTAATAGTAGAAATATAAGTATTGGCAAATAATTTTTAAGTACTTAAAAACAAACAAGCAATGAAAACCTCTTTGGGACAGTTTTTGGTTTCATACCCTTTTTTTTTTCTTTTCTTTTTTTTTTTTTGGTTTGGCAGGTTTAGCCTGTATTACATCCAGACAGAACTGCAAGTGGGAATGGAAAATGGCCGCCACGCCCTGAGCCATAAACCACGCCCCTCCATTGGGCGTGGTTCGTAAGATGGGAGGGTCAGGTGGGCGGATGATTTCTTTGGACTAGAAGCTTTTCATACAGAAAGAGAGAGAGAAAACTAAGGATAAAGCTATTTGACCGATATTTTAGCAGTTTCTCTCAGCGGGTGTAGTATTTTTGGTTTGGTTTCATTTATTGTTGTTGTATATATGGAGCAGCAGCATAGTTCCTCCCCCCTAAAGACCAAGCTAACGTAGGTTTGTTAGGGACGGACAGTAAGCATGTCCAATCATCACTCTGTCTGTGAGGGTCCTCCTCCAGCATGGCAGTGCAGGCTCGAACAAACTGTGGCTTAATGACAGAGATGCTCTGCACCTTTGAAAACCTTCCAGCCAAGCCAGCAGTGCTTCATTATTCCAAACTCAACTAAACAGACTTTCACTCTCTGGATTGTCCATTAATTTATCATTGTGGTACCTCATCTCTGACATTGAAGCTAAAGAAATGGAGGGATGTTTCCCTCAGATTCTTATCACTAAGTCTCACACTTGGACATCAAGAGACTGGAGGAAGTCTGTTACTCCTGTGAAACACTGCAGGCTCAGCTGGTTTGTCCTCGGTTTGGGTTGAAAAGTGTTGTGGGTTAAACAACACTGTGTGAGTGACTTCATGTAAAAGAAACTGATCGTTCTAGATCACACATCTAAGATAGCTTGTAGACTCTTAAAGAGGTATGGGGGAAAGAAAAGGTGTCACTGTGCTACTGTTAGTACAGCAAAAAATCTTTGGTATGCACTGTACGTTTCACATAGCATTACATTGTCACTCTCTCCGCAGTAGGAAGTGTGCCGGACAACAGCCAGCTTAATGTGAAAAAGTGGCTTGTTTGAATCTCCAGACTGGGTGGAAGCCAAAAATGGAAGATGGAAGCATTTGAGTAACAGTCAACAAGTAGTTGATGTCTTTCTCGATGCTGACGCACCGAGCTGCTTCCAGCTCGAATGTGTCGCACCGTCTTGGTTGTGAAGCAAGGAGAAAACAAACCATTCCTGTACTGTTGTCTGGCAGCTTTTGTTACTACTGCTGGAGTTTGTTGGAGGTAGACTTTGTCCTGTGGAGCAGATAATGACAGGTGGTGGTGGTGGTGGTGGGGGGGGGGGTGGGAGTTGGCAAACAGCAGCCATCTGAGAAACTCACTTTCTAACGTGACCATGGTGGGTGTGGCAGATTGATTACTATGATGGCTGCATGTGTTGACGCCATGCCGGAGGAGTGACCCACATCAAAATACCAGACCTACATGAGTGTCTGCTGTGGGGAAATTAAGCTAGATATCCACTAGCTTACGAGCAGAATCCTGACCATACTGAAAGAAACTGTGATTCAACATCTGGGCTAAGTTTGTGAAAGTTAAAGGACAAGCAGGCTTGATTAGCCTACATGCTAACCCAGAAAGTGTTGCACACAGTGGATGTACCAAAATAAAAATTAGCTTAAAGAATTCAAAACCCACAGCACACCACTCCAGCATGGATGCACATCATGCTGTAGGTGTGTACGTGCTGGTAAGCAAAAGTTGAGATTTTCCTTTTCGGGGGGAGAAGAACTGCTACTGGACTTAACGGTGAATCTTTGGTTTGTTAGCTGATGAGGTTTCTGTTGTTCTTTTAACCATTTTTTTACTTTGAAAAACTGCATAGGCACACGTTAAAGACACTCTTCAACCGTGAGAGACACATTAATGTTCTGCCTTTTTGGGGGGTAGGAGGGAAGAAAATGGTCGACGGCGTCCTCCGTTGGTTCCTTCCCTCCTTCCCGTATGGTTTTACCCTTTTCAGTCCCCAACTTGCTTTCCCTTAAAGATGGCCTGATGCAACATCAGGCAGAACAAAGCTACTTCTCCGCTCCTATGATGTCATCCTTCCTTCTACCCTCCCTCCTTATCCTCATCGTCATCATCCTCCATCCTCGACATCGTCGCCACCACTCTTTTTTTTCTTTTTTTTTGGTAATAATTCTCTTCCATCTTCAGTTAGTTTTCTCCGTTTGTTGGAACAGTTAGGTGCAGAAAAAGGTTTTCTTTGGTTTCGATTTGTCAATAAATAGAAAAAGTCTCAAGTGTCCATTTTTTATTTTAAATCGTTCTTAAAGCCTTTGGCTTGCCTCTCACCAGGCTGGTACTCAGCCTGGGTTTCTAATGAGCAGGGGCTGCTGACTGACGCCTTTCCTTTGGTTTGGTTTCTTTTTTTGGTTCAATAACTTGAGTGAGAGATGATTGATGAGGTGACTGCAGATGGTAAAGGCTACACACAGTAGGAGGTGGTGGCGGTTGAGGTTTTTTGGATGCGTTAGTATATACATCATGTGTAAAGGCTGTACAGTGTGATGGTATCCAACTAAAACCAATGGTTGTTATGGGATTTGGTAGCGATGGATGTTTGGTGAAGTTTGTATGGACACAAAGACAGTCAGAAAGACAGACAGAGAAGTCTTGTCTCTGTGTCAGTCCATCTGTCTTTCTGTCTGCAGTCCTTTTTACCAAGCATCCAACTCTCCTACGCTGCAAACAAATCCTGTCAGAAGCTTCATCTTCAGGTTCAACTTTTTTCCTTAAAAACAGGTAAGTGGTAAATTTCTCCACTATACACAAGGAAGCAATTTGAAGTCTGAATATATGACTTTACTACATTGATCTGTTTGCAGCGTTAATACCTGCCTTCCTGTTTTCCAGCCCGCTGACCCTCTGGAAGAGACGGACCTGCCAGGCATCGTCATAGATTGTCCTCTTTAACTATTACAAAGGCCCTGATCCGCCTGGACAGTTCGTCCTCCGTGGGTTCAGACGGTTCACTGGTTCTGCTGTTGTGTCTGTTACTCGATGTGGTAAGACTTTGTGGTTTGTTTTTAAGGGTATCCGTGATGGCAGCAATAGGTTTCCAAAAACATCTTAGTTCTCCAGCTGGATTTACGTCAAAATCTGGTTCACAAGGCTCTGAGCGTGTTTCAGTGAAGAACCTCTTCAGCAATGATAAACCAATATAGTCCAAAACTTGTGAAGTATGCACAAACATGGAAGATGTTGATAATCTTCACAGATTATGTTTTAGGGAAAGAAGGATTTAGGTTTCGTTCATATTAGCTAAAAACTGGCCTCCGATAAATTTCCTAAAGGGCTGTCGCTTCAAATGAAACTCTCTCCTCCACTGGAATAGAGGAGAGCTGAGTCTGACTATTTTGGTCGCTTTCTGAAACAGACAATCGGACAATCACGCCCATTGCCCCGTGATTGGCCAGGTGTGCTGAGGTGTGAATGCCTTCAAGAATAGATTGTCCAAAAATGTGTGCACCATTTCCCCCATTTTTTATGATTCGTCGGAGCTCGTCCCTCTCTATGATGGGGTGAAAGTGACCATTTGGAACAAGTATAAACATTTTTGCCTTGAGATGTAGTCAAGATGACATGTTTGAAGCATGTAGAAGCCTTTGGTTTCAAACTACCTCTTGTGCTCTGCTTTCGTGCTCTTTTCACAAAACTTTGGCAGAAATGGTTGAAGAAACCAGTTTGTGTTTTGTGGCTTCTGCTGATTTATTGAAAGCCCAGGAGCTCTTGATTAAACATGGATTATGTTTAACTTTATTTTTTCATGCTTTGTTAGGTATTGCAGACTGACTGTTGCAATTGTTCTGCATTGAAACAAATTTATATGTAAACAGGAACATTTCAGTTTTTTGAATTTTACATCTAACCAGGGAAGCCTTTAGTGTTTCTGTAAATCCAGGCTGGATTTGATGTTTTGTCTCTGAAGGACAGCTGTACCTGGAGGGAAGATGCTTGTTTGAGTTCGTGCATTAAACACGATGCCTTCAAATCTCAAATCCACCTTTACTTCACCACCTTTTGGACCCTTTGGACAGCTTTGACTCAAACTGTTAAGCATCTCAGTTACAGCTCTCATCATCAAACACCACCAGTTTTAGCAATGTCAACAGCATCTTTGCTCTAAATGAAAAGTAAAATTGTGCTAATGCTAAGATGCTAGGTGGAAACCGCTGCCCTGATGGATGAGTTACCATGGTAACACAAATGATGGGTGGGTGAAGCCAGGGTAAACTGGAGCTTAGCTTGGGTTTAGCTGACAATGTTCTGGTGGGAATTCTGGGGAACATTTGGGAAATGACTCTTTAAAGTTGTGTGTGTGTGTGTGTGTGTGTGTGTGTGTGAGTGTGTGAGTGTGTGTGTGTGTGTGAGTGTGTGAGTGTGTGTGTGTGTATGGGGGGGGTTGTCTGTAACAGAGTGTCTACATGTGTGTTTATATTAAAGTGTGTAACGACAGACGCCGAATGGATTTCAGCCGCTGTTTAGAAAAAATGGTATCCTGAGTTTTCTAAGATGTGAAGACCACTCGGCTTGGCGGAGAGCCCCGGTTCTATTGCAAAGAAAATGTGCTTCAAGATTGTGCTCACGTACGTTGTATATATTCATAGAAAAAAAACTAACACCACTGAACACTAAGTATGCTGAGGATACTTGAAACCCTAAATGTTGGCTCAAATTATGAGGAAAGCTGCATGTGCCTTGGTGAATGTTTGTGTGTGTGTGTGTGTTTGTGCTTGCATATTTAGCCATTTCAGCTTTAAGAATCCCCACTGCCCCCTTTTAAGAGTCCAATCATTACATGTTGCTCTTTTTTTTTTAGGTAAAATTGAAGAGTTTTGTCCAAAAACTGATGAAATCTCATCATTTTGTAAAAGAGAGTTGATAAGTTTTGTCATTATTTAAGAAAATAAAATTCCTTCTATCACCTGGATCATAGATGTTGTAGAGATCAACTTCAGAGAGGTATTCCCTGTTTGAAAGGGATATGGAACACTCTGGAAGCCAGCTCTTCAACTCTGGAAAACAGACTTTGGTTTTTCTGGTGTGAACCTGATGGTTAAAATCGGAGACTGCACAGCCCATCACATCCATTAATTAACAGATACATAAACTGATCAGTTCCTTGAACAGTGAGCACAGCGAACGCTCAGCCAATTCATTTTGATGGATAAATCATAGTATGTTTGACGAAATGATCTCAACATACAGTTCATTGGCTTTTCTCGTGAGCATATACTGAGCACACTCTGTCCAAGCCAATGAGTGGGCCGTATGCTTTGAAGACTATTTTGTCAAACTACTATTTCCAAGGTCAAGAAAGAACTGTGATGCTGAATCAGCGTTGGGTTTCTTCTCATTCATCTTTGGTTTGGTTTTAAAATTAAAAAAAAAACTTCACGTACAGTCAAACTTCACCAGGAGCTGCACCAACTGACCTCCTTAAATTTGACCGTGCAATCTCCGAAACCCGACTTCAACTCTGCCCCTAACAGATGCGTTGTTGCAATCTTTGGACATTTGATGGTCAAAATACCACAAAATTTCCAGAGATTCTTTTCTATCTCATCCCAGAGCTCCCAGCACATTCTGAAGTCATAAAGCTTTCATTGGTTTCTTGTTTGTTTGGTTGGTTCCTAGCTTATATTGCATAATAGAAAACATACATTGTCTTCTAGTCTTTGGTATTTGGGCTAGTGTGTCAGCTTATTGTCCTAAAGGAGACATGAGCGGTGAAAGTCTATCACTCAAAAGTTTTTTCCCCACTGAGGTTTCTTTGTTTTTATCAGGTGAGTTTACCCTTCAGCTTCTTTATGGATTGATGAAGAATTTGCAAAAGGCGGTTAGGCTACAAACAAGTCGTCACAGTGAGCAGCCCCTCTCTCAGTTTGTCACCCTCGACAAAAGCAAAACAGACAAACAAACAAAAAAATGTAAAAAGTTTGGTTTTCCTCCTCACTTCGACCGGACGAAACCTCAACCCGCGCCCTCCACCCCTCCACCCCTCCCCGCATCGCCATCACCCCGCCCCACCCAAAGACCCCTCCCTGTCGCATCCCTCCCCTCCCCCTCCTCTATCTATCATCACGCTTTGGTACAAGTGCTGGACGCTGAAGATTGGCCGCTGGGGCTGGCTCCGTCGTCTGTCCATTTGTCCAGGCTCCGGCGGCGGGCATTCATGAAGAAGTTGCTGACCGTGGTGAGTTCGAGGCCCAGCTGCTGTGAGATGGTGAGCTGCATCTCCTTGGATGGTCGCTTGTTCTCCTTGAAGATGGCCAGCAGGGTGCGGCGCTGCAGGTCGGTGAAGACCAGCCGCGACTTCTTTGGCGTGCTGTTGCGCTCCTTCGCTGTGTCCTGCTCCTTCCGTTTGCACGCTGCGAGGAGGCGGAGAGAGGAGGAAAGAAGACAGTGAGAGTGGAAAGCGGAGGAGAGGAGGTAGAAGAGACAGGAAATACAAGAGTTAGTGTTGTTTGCACTGTTTGAACAGCAGCGGAGGAGGACTGGGCAGCATGTCTTCAATGAAACACAAACAGAAGATCTTGTTGACAGAAGTTCACGTTGCTGCGTACACCTGATACCTGTTCACCTGCTGTCTGTCTGTCTTTCTGTCTGTCTAGCTTCCATGTCTCTTTCCTGTCAGCTGTCCAATTAAGGCAAAAAAAGCCTCCAAAAGAGTGAAACAGAGGTGTTTTGTGTATTTTAGCAGTTCCTCATTAAAACATGAATGACACACAGCAATCACACAACAACTCTACCCCATAATATGACAGTCCATATGCATCTTTTCCATCCTGTTATTATTTATGAAATACAAGGTCCTGCTGCTGTCTGAACTAATAATTCTGACTTTTCTTTTTCATTTCTTGGTGAGCTCTTTGTGCCAGTGAAGAGAGATAAACTCTGAGGTAAGGGCAGCATCACTTTCTCAAGGAGGAAGTGATGCTCTCTGATCAGCAGCCAACAGGGCTTCTATATACTAACTACTGTTCAAACGTGACATCATTGAGAATCCGATCTGTAAGTTTCTGTCCAAAATGTAAAACTCACAGTGACCCTTTTAGACTTTTTTATGATCACAAACTTGAAGGAAAACAAATGAAAATGCAATAACAACAACAACAGCGACAGGAACAACAGGGCCTCTAATATGTCTGCTGTTGTATCTCAGTCAGTAGTAGTCAGGAGGTGTGGGTACGTTTGATTTTATTGCCTCCCTGAATTACGTATGAGTCACAGCCCTGCTGATCAGTACCAATCAGGTTAAAGACTCAATTCAGTCACAAAACTATTATGTAAAGGGAAACTGTCGTTGCTGTAAACACACACACACAAACACACACACACACACCCCTCCCATCTCCTCTCAGTTTCTTATCACAGCATTTAGCGACCTGACGACAGTCGCGGATGAAAGATGACAGCTTTTGTTTCTCTGCTGCTCTCTGTCTGTCTCATGGTGGATGGTTGAGTAGTTTTACAGCCTTCATGATAAAAACACACACATGTGATGAAACATTCAAACTGGAGACTCCATGGCTTGTTGTGGCTGCATCACTCCATCAAATGGAAATATTCTACCTGTGCTGTCATCATTTCAGACATATTTCAGCCCACATTCAGCCTGACGTACTTGGTGTATTTGGAAAGTCTGGAACCTAAGAAAAAGATCTGTGGTCTTCATGGCAGCTACCTGTGTCAGCATGAGGGACCTTTGAAATGTGAAGTACCTCTTCATAAGCATGATTTTTATTCTGAGCACAGTGTACATACAGGATCGCTGGTTGAGTCCCAATGTTCCTGTTGTTTATTATATGTTAATCCTCCACACCATCAGGAACCAAACTGCTGTGGTTGTAATACAGCCTGTCACTGACAGGTGGCACTATTGATCTCTGAATATGAAGAATGCAAACACACTCGGTGTAAAATATGTAGTGTGTGTGTGTGTGTGTGTGTGTGTGTGTGTGTGTGTCACAGAGAGCAAAAGAGAACAATCACATATTACATGGCAAGAATCTGTAAATAAAACACACCAACAAATAATAATAATAATAATAATAATAATAATAATAATAATAATAAATTAGAAGAAGAAGAAGAAGAAGAAGAAGAAGCATTGCATCAGAATCAGCCTGTTTTGCATGCGGCACCTTGACTTGTTTCATATCAGTACTTTCTTGTTTTATTATCATTATTATTATTATCTTTTTTTTTTTTTAAGCTCTCTTTGTTCCAAAGTTTTGGATGATTATCATTATTATCATCATTATTATGTGTGGTTTTAATTGTGCTTTTCAGCATATTATTAATATTCATATAGATGTGGCATAAGCATGTAGTTGGGACACATTATGTAGTATACATTAGAACGTCAACATAATCAAAACAATCAAAATTGTGTGGCAGTTTTGTTTTGTTTATTCACTCTAAACTAGAAACCATCTTGGACATTGGACCTGACTATTTACTGGATGGTTTTGTGATGAAACATCTGTACTGTTGGCTGAAGCGTTTCAATTTGAGTCACCTTGCAAATGTTCTGTTAACCTATGGGTTCCCATCCCATAACTCACAATTTTTATTAATCATTAACAATGATAGGGCGCAGCAACTGATAAAAAAGGATCCAAGCTGAGTTTTAGTGAAATAAAGGTCAGGACGACAGTATCAGCAAACTCTGGCTTGCTTATTTTTCCTGCATGCATCATATTCATTAAGCTTAGTTTCATTCAAAAGCTGTCCATATATTGTGATGATTTAATAACAACAACAACAATAATAATAATACTAGTAACTTGGATCTAGCTGCATATTGAGCCTCAGCCACTGAACTGTGTGTGGAGCACCAAGAAGGACCGGACTGGAATAATAACTCAGGTCAATCTCCACACAGTCATATCAAACCACGTACACTGCAGCTGTTGTGTTGACATGTTTATTGTGTTTATGGTAGTAACATATCTTTAAGTTGTATTACTACACACAAACGCTGCTCCAGAAAGCATCCAGAGTAGTTCACAACTTCTTTAGTTTTCAGAGTTTAGTCGCTCTGAGTAACTGAAGCTCCTTCCATCAGACAGAAAAGAGTACACAGCTCTTTGTTTCCTTATTTTCACAAGAATCTCCTGCAGCACCACTACATGTCGATGCTAAATATTGAAGAAGCAACTGAGGAAAGGTATTTCTGATAGAAGAGGATTGAATAATTTCAACACCAATCACAACACAAGCATGTTTCTATTGTTTAAAAAGCACTGTTTTAACATCTCTACTAACACCTAGGTATTGTCTCGGCACTACAGTGTCAATTCAAATTGCCCCTTTAAGACATGACATTCATCTATATCATGACTTTTTGTCATTTAGATAAAGGTCTCCATTATGTAAATGTTCAGCAATGACTTTACTCAGACATGACTGCTGCTTGTTTTATAATGACCAACAGTGGACAAGCAGAGAATGACAAGACATCTAGTCCTGAATTTGTTCACATGCTTATGTAAAGTATTTTGATGGATGTTCACAATAAGATTGAAGATTCAAAGAGGCAGCATTCACCTGATGCTTTTTTTTTTTCACTTTTAGACTGAGAATCTCTTCCACAAACAACCAAATTTTATACAAATGTCAACAAGTAAATAAGAAAACAAAGCAATACTGTTGCAAATATTTGAAGTACATTTCAGATGTACACCTTTCCCTCCCTCCTGTTTTCTGCTTACTGTAGCTCGATGAAAAGCAGCTCAGCAGCAGTTCACTCCAGACGAAAAAAAAGTGCAGACATTTACGTGTAAAAAAAGGAGCAATCAAAATCACCCACCCACCCACACCCACACACACCCACACACACACACACACACACACACACACACACACACACACACACACACACACAATCTGCCGTCAATGGAGAAACAGCACGCTTGAGTGATTCAATCAGGCTTTTTTTCCTCTGGTCGAGGTTACAGTGAGGATGAAATACGCAATTATATTATTCAAAAGGGGTTTACCGGTCTGAGGAGGGGTGAGAGGAAGAGTGGGGGAGGGATGGCTTTTCTTTAAAGGTAAGGGGAGAATCAATAGGATCAATAAAGCAGGGTTCCTCTGACTTTCATCAGCTCTCTCAGTGTCTCTCACAGACATCAGTGTGTTGCTAAAAGCGTCTCTGACTGCAAAGAGATCAGCAGAAATCCAGAGAATCACTCGCCTTTCTTTCTATTCTTTCCCCCCCTGTGAGTCAGCTGTCACATGGTTCTCTCAATCAATCTCTTTCTACATATTCATAGAAATTCAAACTACAATCAGCACAATTATTCCACTGAAAGCACATCCATCATTACATCATCATCATCTGTAGGACCACATACAGTAAGCATCATCATTTATCAGGATTTTAGTTCTTATTGTCACATAACAATCACTTTCTTAGTTAGGGCTCTGTGTCAATCTGCAATACCCCTTTGGTACAGTACAGATAATCGTTTTCACGTTTATGAATACTGTTGTCATCACATTAGAATCATCGTCTTAACAAAGACATGGTGCAACATTTCGAGACATATGCTTAAATGCTTTCTGAGAGTGTGATAAAGCGTTCAATATCAAGCTCATGTCTGTGTATCAAGATGGAACCGGGATGCAGTTAGCCTAGCTTAGCAAATAAATTCAGCTTTCTGAAGTCCTGCCATCACAGTGAGGTTGCCTGGTTTGATACCATCTTGACCACATAGACAACAAAAGCTGTGTTGACCGTTTGTATCTCTGCTGTAGCTGGAGGTGTTGCACAGAATAATCAAATAAATGGATGGATTAAACTGTTTTTGTCCAGAAATTTCTAACAAATAACTTCCACTTCCACTTATTCCACATCTGTACTTAACACGCACACATGGCATTGATAACGATCCTCTCATCTCATTCTCAGAAGGAAAGGAAAGAAGCATAGTTCTGAAAATGTTCAACTTTTGCTTTAACATCTTCATCAACATCATCTTCTTCGTGCTCCTAATTCCAATCCACTGGAAACAAAGTCATCAACAGTGTCATCATTCTTACCAATCTGTTACCATCAGCTTCAAAATCATCCTCTTCACATCACAGAAACCCTCTTTACTGTTAGTCACTCTCCTCCTCCTCCTCCTCCTCCTCCTCCTCCTCCTCGTCATCATCATCTTTATTATCATCCCAAGTATCCCTGCCAGAATCCTAACACCACGGCTAATTATTCTCATCACAATCATTCTTATTACCACAATTATCCACCAACATACTCCAGACGTCAGTCATCTCATCATCTCCATTATCATTATCGCTGCTATGATTACATGATCTTCATCACCATCACTCAGTCAGTCACAATCATTTTCATTATCAAAACCACCCTCATCAGTATCATAAGCACGATTATCCGGAAGCTTTTTATGATGTGGCAACATAAACATAGACAGCAATAAAATACTGAATTAAATGAAAATGGTGCTTTCAGTCACTGCATTTACAACTTGCAGTTAGGGTGGGTGCAATGCAAAAGCTACTAATATTATATATTGATCACAAATACTGATTTCGTATATTCAGTTCGTCTTGAAGATTTGGTGTTAAAGAATTGTTCGTCGTTCAGGTACTGAACACCTCTAGTGATCACAGAAAACTGTTGACAGTACCTGATTGGCTTGCTTGTTTTCTCGTATGATATGTCATGTTCATGTTCATGGGTGAATGAATGGTAGAGATGGGAAATATTTGTTTGTTTACAACGTGTTGTGGTTGTACCTTGCAGAGTCGGTCATGTGTAGGCTAAGAATACTGTTCATTGACAATATAACACTATATCCATTAAATTTTGGTTTAATATGTATATTTAACATGAATGATGGACTTCTGCATCATTTAGGACCAAGTCTTATTACCTGGTCTGGGAAAATAACAGACTGATTTCACACATTTCTTTATCATTCTTACAATAGGATAGGACTAATTAGCTGTACAGGGTCCATATTTAAGATTTGAAGCAAGCTGAAAATGCTAAAAAGTCAGCCTGAGATGGAGTTTTCAACCAACTTATAGAGCTAATCTTAATGCTAGCATGGCTGATAAAGTCACCGACTAGACATGAAAAGCTGCTTTAACTCTATCTGAAATCAATGGCCCCTTGTTCCCAAACTTCTAAATAATTTTTGAATGCTAAATCTGCCACAATCATCCGACTAAACTGCATTTGAGCTGAAAGTAAGGGCCAAGTCCAGCTTCAAAGTTGACGGGAACTGTAAGGACATTCAACATAGCATGAATGCAAAGTACGGACATTCACGAGAAACACCAGACATTTTAAAATTGCTGACCAAATCTGATATGCAGATGCCAGTTCCGACGTCTGGAACAAGGCTAACTTAGTGACAAAATGATCTTTTGAAAGTCAGAAACAGATGTCATCTATTGAGAAACACAAGACATACATTTTACAGACACATTTGGCTAGTAAGACCAACAGCTGACCTAAGGTCAAGACTTCCAATATGCTGCTGAGAGGCATTATTTTACCTTTAAGCCTCCTCTCCATTCACTTGAATGAGGTTGAGTCAAGTGCTGAGCCTCAAGAGCTGGTAACACTCACAGCAAACAATGTATTATACAGAGGTTTTAAGAGTCAAGGACTGCCAAACGTCAATAGAAACATCAAGGTGATGTTTTATTGAAGAAGCCATTTCAGTTGAATACAGAGAAACAGAGAGAACAAACAGAGCAGAGAGCTTACGGAGGAGAAAAAGCAACGGAGAAGAAAAGATGGATAGAGGAGAAAGGAAAAAGAGAAAGAGGAAGGGTGAGGAGAGTGGAGGTGAGAAAGAAGTGTGGACTGAAGAAAGTTGGGAAAGCAAAGTGAGAGATGGAGGAAGAAAGGAGGAGGGTGATGAAGGGAGGAAGGAGAGAGGGGAGGGAAACAAGATGAGAAAAAGGCAATATGGCAGGATGTGGGAACGACAGAGGCAAAGAAAACAGGAGGAGAATGAGAATGTCCTAACGTGGAGTCCCTCAGGGCTTTATCTCAGGCCACATTCCTTCCAGCCTGACGACATCAATGTCCATTCATACGCAGATGACACCAAACTGTTCCCCTCTATGCATCCAGATGACTCCTGTCGACAACCCGAGTGCATTAATTTGTGATATTAATCCGTGGTCGACAGGACTTCTTACAGCTAAATTAAGGTAAAATTATTAATCTTATTGTGGCTCAGGGAGACCGAGAGATAGAAACTGCTGGTTCACCTACATATGTTAGACACATATCCAATATAAAGTCACATATTTCCCACAACACTGCTTTTTACCCCAAATATTTAAATTCATCCTTGATTAAATCTAAATATTAAATTTTTTAAACCTTGACTTTTATATAAAACATGTCACGTTGCAATGTACTCATGGGTCGGACAACGAAATAAAGTTTATTGAAAATAAAAAGTGTATAGAGAGGAAGTGAGTGAGCCGACAAGCTTTGGTTTCACTTTACAGACAGAGAGAGCGAGAAGAGAGAGAGGAGCTCAGCAGAGTCATTAGAGACTGTTTTCATGCTCGCCACAGAGATAGATCACAGCCTGGCAGCTTTACCATGATGGCTTCAATCTCCACAGCGCCATGCTTGTGTCCTGTTGCTGATGGACACTATTTAACACAATGCAATATCTAAGAGAAATGGAGGAGCAAAAACAACAACAAACAACCAATAAAATGTGCAATGCTGGCCTGAATCTAGGCGGGTTGACGCATGGAATTCCAGTAAGAAAGGGCATCTAGCAGCAACGATAGCGCTAACCCAGATTATACACAAAGTTAGCATAAAAGATAAATTATGAAACTCAAAACACACATCAACCTGATCATCAAAGCACTGATCGTAGAGCCTGAAAAGTGTTCTTAATATTCAGCAAACAGTCATGAACACAGAGTAACAGTGAGAGCTATCTTACCTTAAAATAAGTGTTTCCTCCTCACCAGCTTCTGTACAAAACTATCCACCAATTTATTAAAATTTACTAGGTGCTAAAAGCTAATTATACATTCAGGGAGGTTTCCTCTTTTAGCATTTTCACTGGCTCATACGTCTCTGTCTGTGTCTGTGATGGCTAGACACAGATAGAGGTAGAAGAGGGAGACTGAGATGAAGAGGTAGAGACCGAGAAGGCAAGACAGAGAAACACAGTGAGATATTAAAAGAAGGCAGAGAGCGGAGCGTTTGGGGATCAATATACATAGCTGAATATGAGGAGTCCACAGACTCAGACAGACAGACAGGTTTCATTCTGTAAGAAAACTGAATTTATAGCACAAAGGGCTGCTATCAGCTGAAGCGCTCGATCTCTCTCTTTGTCCACCGCCTCGTATGTCTCTCTGTGTCTCAGATGTTTTGTGTGAGTAATTTAGTATTTTATTGCTGCGTTGCTTTTTGGTTTGTCTTTAATCATTATTTCCTCCTTCACTTTTTTCTTCTTCATCTTTTGTTCTTGTGCTCAGCTGCCATCTATCTTTTGCATCTCCCTCGTTTTGCCTTTCCTTCTCTCTCCTTTGTCTCTATTATCTCTTCGACTCTCTTCTCCATTGTCTTTCCTTTTCTCTCCTCATCCCTAACTCTTTCTTCTCCCCTTTCTCTTTTCTTCCTTCCTGTCTCCTTGCCTCTGTGTCTCCTTCCTCTCCTTCATCTTCCTGCCCCTCCTACCGGCTTTCTGTCTCTCTCTTCCCTCCCTCTTTCTCCTTTCTCCATGTCTCTCCTCTGCCTTCCCTCTCTGTATCTTTTTTTTTATTGCACCATTACCACTTAAGCCTTGGTATCCATTACACAGAGGGCATATAAGTGCAGGGTAAGTACTAAAGTCGCCCTTCAACATACACTTCACTGCTTGTGTGTGGCGCCACATTTGGACGCTTCGACACTCAGTCATGAGCCGACAGGGCTGAGCAATGTTTTGATGAAATCATTAATTAGCTGTGCATCGTTACATTGTAAATGTGTGTAATGTATATGACTGTGATGTCACAGGTGACTTTTTCCCCCCAAATAATCACAACTATTAACTGTCATTTCATTCTACCTGCTGCTTCAGGCTTTAAACAGTACTTTTTACACTGCTGAAGAAGTGTTGACAACTGCTCAGATGGTTTTCACAGCATGTTTGGTTATGGTCAGTTAGTGCAAAGCAACTAAAGCATACACCAACCACACCACTAATTTGAAAAAGCAAAAGCCAAACCCCTTAGAAATTTCCCTTTGAAAGCCCTTAATTAACAAAGCAGAAAAAACTTTACATAGTAACACAGGTACCACTTAATTTTGCAGTAAAAAATTAAGGGATTCATTTCATAATGCAAGTACAATGGTGCCATTGCGGCATTCTTTAAAAGAGTGATGACTTCCTTTTGAAACTGGATAATGATTAAGCAGTGAGGCCTGAGTCTTAACGGGTACATTTGTTGGGTGCAGTCTCATTAAATAAGCCATTTTAAGAATGCTGTGCATGACAAATAATGTGATTGAAAGCAATACTAGGCAATTAATAAAAGACAGTCTGGGTGGGGGCCACAATGGCCAGCAAAAGACCTGCCCCTCTCTGCACTCTGTGGAGGACTTCCATTTTCCAAAGATGCCACAACTGTCAAGTCAGTAAGTCTTTGTTAGCTTTCTTAGCTTGTGTATGAGTACGTCTACAAGTCACATGAGCCTACACAATGCTCTCCTTGTAAATATCTATCTTGACTTCATCTTAACTTCATGTTTCAAGTTCAGTTTTCAGGTCTGTGGTGTGTTCCCACCAAAAATGGTCACAGGCACCATTTAAGATTAGGTCAGTTAGTCAAAACAACCATGCATGGATAAACAAGCTAGAGCCAAGAATGTCATGCCAATACAGAAGAAAGCATTTAGCACAAAAGAAATTCAAGATTGAGTGGATATCACCAAACAGTAAACAACAGTACACACACACACACACACACACACACACACACACACACACACACACACAGATTTCTGTACTTCTATCCACACACTCATTGACATAATGCATTCCCTAGCCTCTTATCCTAACCTTAACCATCACATCAAAATGCCTCACCCCAAACCTTAACCTAACCCAAACCTAATTCTAACCTAAACCAAGTCTGAACCCCAAAACAGCACTTTCAGGGTCTGTCCAAAACAGCTGCAATTTGGGTTAAATCAGAGATGTTGAAGACTTTTCCAATGGCTTGAGTTACAATGTCCCATGTGTTTACAATGATGCTGATCATTACTCTGAAGTATTCATTTCAGAAGAACGATGGGCCAAACAATGAAAATGTGTTTGTAAAACATCTGAACATTGCAGCATAGTGAATTTCCTCAAATGGTGACTGGGGCCTCAGTTGCAGAAGGTATCGGGGCTTTACTTGAAGGCTTATATTAGAGGCAGGCCTTTATTTCTAATTCCCTCTATTTGACAGGTATTATTCCTAATATTTTATCACAAATCCTCATTTTGATCTGTTCCTGCCCTGTTAAAGTTACTGCATTATCTAATAATTTATCATACAAATTCAACACTTATCCAGCATTGTTTTCTCCCCAGGCCTCTTTCAGAGACCCGGCTTTTATTTGTTTATGTTGAGCATGCTGCCAGCCATTATTTGAGACTGAGCTTTTATTTGACTACCATTTCTTATATGAGGAAATACGGTATTACAGTCTGCAGGCTTCCCAATATGCCAGCATGGCAGCCTAGCACACACACACACTTGATGCATCATATCTTAGCACTTATGCTCACACTCACATATGTATATACACAAACACACAGCCTTGCAGCAATCAGCAGTCCACTATAAGCTTGTGTGTGTGTGTGTGTGTGTGTGTGTGTGTGTGTGTGTGTGTGTGTGTGGTTGTGCTTAATGCACCACAATGCTTTCCTCCTTCCGTTTTGAGAAGATAACCGGAAATGGAACAACAGACTAAAGACACTCTGTCTCTGTTTCTCGCTCACACACACATCCAGAAGAAACTGAGAGCATGAATGAATCTGTAAGAATATTTATCCGTTAGCACTACAGGATGGCACTGTATGGCTGTCAGCTGAAGAATAAGGAAACACCAGTGGTTACCCTCATAATGATTATTATTTTCTAATGAACTAATTAATTTAGCTGCAACATTACAAAATAATGAAAAATTCATGTCACCTCCATTTCCAGAGTCCGAAGTTACGCCATGAGTCTAAAACTCTAAAAAAGATCAAATAAAATCTATATAAATGGGTTAGGGTTAGGGTTAGGGATATAAAATCTCAAAAAGCAGGAAACCTGCATTTGAGGAGCTTCAACTTGTCGATGCCTGGTATTTTTAGGATAGCAATATAGGAAAATTATTAGGAAACTGCTGAGCCTTTTTTTAAAAATGAAACGAAAGCTTGTGTATATCCTGCACTTCATCACATATACAGACGAGAGGATAGGTCTGTTTTAATGACTGATTGTACTGAGGAACAAAGAGGTACAGGGAAGGTGAGTATTCAGAGTGTGTAATCACTGAGTCAGAGTGTGTGTGTGTGTGTGTGTGTGTGTGCGCAGAGAGATGGTTTATCAGTGTATAATCTGTATGTCCACACAGTCTGTGGTGACATCACCGGACAAAGGTCTCACTGCCCACTTAGACACACACACACACACACACACACACACACACACACACACACACAGAGTAATGTATCTTCAGTTGTTTACCAGGAGAAAGAGGCTGACCAATCACAGCTCCTAGTGGTTCAGTGATGTCATTGAGCTGATGAGGAAATGGCCTCAGAGGAATTTGATGTCATCCACCCCTCTCTCTCTCTCTCTCTCTCTCTCTCTCTCTCTCTCTCTCACTCTCTCCCTCTCTCTCTCTCTTTTTCCAATATCTTTCATTTGCTCTGTTTTTCTTCAGTTTCGCTGCTAAACAAATAGATATTTACACAACAACAACAACAACAACAACAACATTATTGCCAGTTGTTAATAAAATTGCATGTTACATTACAAACTGCATGGTGTGGGTTATGAAGCCGGCTTCTGTTATCATGTTTTTGCTCTTATTTGTGTAGATAATAGCTACAATTGTCATTAGATCCTTTCTGAACTGACACATTATTTGATCTTTCACTCAAATTTATTTATGTTGAATTGATGTAGGAGCTGGTCTGGGAGAATGTCTTGGAGCTGTGCTGCCTGACCTTTTTGGCTTGTGACCTCTAAAATTCAATTTAACTGTGGATATGAGTTGTGAGCAGTCCAATCAAAAGAGTGATTTTTCCTACCTCTCCTGTCATCTTACAGGTTTTGGAGGTAAATATCAGAAATTCACAAAGAAATAAAGATGATTTTCTGTGACAGAAATACTGTTTTCTGTCTTATTCCTTTAATCATCACGTGAGCCTCAAGATTTATCCCTAAACAAAAATTAACACGTGACTACATATAAGCACAGACTCAATACTGCAGCATTGCATGGTGGGATTTTTAGATTTATATATATATATATATATATATATATATATATATATATATATATATATATATATATATATATATATATATATATATATACACACACACATACACACACATACACACACATATATAGTGCCTATATTTTACACCTAGAATTTGGACACTTGAAGCTGCTATAATCAGTATTTCTTATATTAATAATAGATCACGTGACTACTTACATATTGACGAACCCAGAGGAATGATCTTTTTGAATCTCTCAGGATGTTGCTTTAGTTTTTTGACCCACTAGCTTACTGTTTTAGATCACTCTCAGAGATGACAGGCAGCTGCTTTCAGCCAGCAATCTCTAAAAATCCACTGTGCACTTCCTGCTCAGCACCAAATAGCAGACAGACACAGTTAGCAAGAAGCTAATGCAGTGGAGCATTTAGCAGCTAAAGAGCCAAATAGCTGGTAGAGACCAAAAAGCAGAGCTCAAAGAAAGTGATTATTGGACTAACATTCATCAGGTGGACACAAACACAGCTTATTTACATCATATACCCCTTACATATCACTTATAAAGTCATGATATGTCAGTGTTGTCTTCAAAGCTGGTTTCCGCTACAATCAAGCTGACCAAACATCAGTTTCTGCAGGTTTCGATGAAATGGAGGATGTTCAATGTAGCAAACAGGGAGTAATTTTGGAAGCAGCCTCCGTCTAACTTCATGGCAACATTATACTTCCTGTTTGCATCACCCAAAGCATTATGGGAACAATAGCCAAAGCCCACACATACTGAGCCTATCAAAAACAGACACAGAAGTGTTTCTCAGACTTTGGCTCATGTTACAGAGCTGCATGCATTTACAAAGATGGTGTTGAGTAACTCATAAAATCAGAGGAATATTGTCCATTTGTAATAACGTAAAAGCACCAACAACAATTTTTGGGTGTTTCTATTGTCCCAGAGGACCAAGAACCTGTTGAGGAACTTAGGAATTTAACTTGCGTTTCGAGCGAGGAGCCATGGACTAAATTTAATTGCCGTCCAATAGTCCTCTGTGTTAAAAAAAAAAAGTCATTAAGACATCATTGGTGTCAGTGCTATAAGCTTTTAAAAAGGAAGGAAAGCCAAAGCAAAAAAACAGCCCAAAGTGGTTCAACATGAGGAAAAAGTGAAATAAAAGTTTAATGTCAAAAGTGAATGTCTCTGAGAGAAGATGGAAAACATTGACTAACCTTTGACCTGCTAAATGTTGACAGTGCGGATAAGTCAGAGGGAAGCTTTGTTTGGACATGTACCACACACACACTCACACACACACACACACACACACACACACACACACACACACACACTCGCAGACTAATGGATGATGAGTTAACTGGTCTCTCAGTACCTTTCTTATCAGTGATGTTTTTTGGCAGCCTGAAGCCATCATGGCTCAGTATCACAGCACACAGGCCCAACAGAGAACAAGCACAGGCAGAAAGATAATCTCCTCTGATCAATAGATTATATTGTAATCGGTGATTGATCAAAAGGAGGTTGGGCAGCTATAAACGGACATCCTGGCAAACCGCTCACCGCTGTGTTTGTCTCCTAACGATCAGCGGCAAGCGATATGACTTGATCGGGTTTCCTGCTCTGAGAGATGAAAAGCAGCTCAGAGAAGGAACTCTGAGGAGAGCCACACACAAAATTAAGTGGAGAGTGTCCACACACTTTTGGCCATACAGTGTTCTTCTTTTTCTTAGCCTCTCTTCCTATACAGTTGTATTATTTAGCTTTTTTATTGTCACCAGATATTGTGTTAATAGTCTTTTTCTTTTACTTTTCTGTTGTTTTCCCTGTAATTCTTTTTCTTTCCTTCTTCACTTTCTGTCCTTCTTTATCTTGAATTTTCGCTCCAACATCTTTGCGCCTGCTCTGTCCTGCTGAACCTGTCTACATTAAAGGCTGTAATATCCACAATTGGATCCCATCCATCCAATATGAAGCATAATCCAATAACAGACAGATTCAGCTTAATGAATCCAGTTATGTGGCACAATCAAATAGAGGAGGATTCCCTTCAAACCTATCAGTCTGATTACACATCAAAATGGCTGCTTTTAATGCTTTTACCACCAAATCTGCAGGAGGTGAGGAAGAGGGAAAAGTCTGAACAATCTGACCCTCAACATGTGCTTCCTTGGCAATCGTTTGGTTTGGTTTTGGACTTAATCAGCACAAACAATACAAATGATAAGACAAAAGGTCAACAAAAGAAACAGAGCAGGTGAGATAACACTAAGACACCCACATACCACCTTAAGAAGCAAAGAAACAAGTAACTGTAGGTCACCAGGTCGCGGAGAAGCCGATGCGAACACTTTTAAAACCTCCTGCGTGTCGATAAGCTGATTGGTGCGTTTGCCCTCAGAGCTCAGGGCTCTGCAGCTGAAGACAACACATGCAAACAAAGCACAAAGTCAATAAGATTCTCACCAATTTGTGGATTGCGTGGAGGACTGTGTGTGTGACTTTCGTTAGACGCTGGAGTTAGAGTTGCAATTAATGTATGCTTTTTTCAAAACAAACCTCGAGTCACAGTTTAACCTTAATCATCCTCCAGCCATCATGTGTAGATATCGTAGAGAGGAACCAGGAATTTTGCAGAATTGTCCGATATCAACGTTCTTTTCTGGTGAATTATGGGTTGAATTATGGGATAGTTTGCATCCTCTACAGACCACACTATTATCTTTCAATTGCTACATTATTAATTTGCATAATATAATATTGCACATTAAAGTCTCCATATTATTATTATTATTATTATTATTATTATCATTATTATTATTATTATTATTATTATTATTATGAGCCCTTGAGAAGCAGCTTGTCTCTCTCTCTCTCTCTCACTCTCTTTTGTATGTCAGCTCTCTCTCTCCCCCCTCCCTCTGTCTCCCTCCCTTCCCCTCCAGCTCCCCGTCTCTTCCAGGAACTGGTCTGGATCAGGTTCCTGCAGATCAATGGAGATCTGGGTCCGCACCGTTTACGTTATCGTTGCCAGTATTAATGCTCTTTTAATCTGCTCGGGATTACAGCCATCGATCCACATCATCCATCCGCACGCAGGGCCAAGCTCAAAACTTCTGCTTCACACACACACACGTGCGCGCACACACACACACACACACAGGCACACACACACATTTCAGAAAAGCACACTGACTCCCAGACAACCAAAATAACAGAAAACAAAAACATGAGCAGAGACGTGAGCAGGAAGGACAACAGGACAACAAACAGAGTGTGTGTCCACTTCCTTGTTTGTGTTCGGTCTCAGACCATCAGAGTATTGATCGGTTATTGATACACATCAGCACATTTCCATGCAGAGAACTGTCAGCTGAAGCATTAAATAAGGAGATCACAGACGAGATATAAAGATGAAAATCTATGTAATTTGTGAAAAAAATAAACAAATCAATTTAGCAGCAGTAATAATAATACAAATATTTATTCACTGATTTATTTATTTTTATCTTCATTGGATATAATTTACAATAAATATTCATAAATATTTATTGTAAATTATTATTTGATATCAAATTACTTTTTATTATTATATACAGGTTATATATAGGTTTACATATATATCAGTAATAATAGTAATAGTAAATTGTAATAATAATCAATACTGATAACACTAGAATTTAAATGCATCTATTGACATGTTTGTTTGTTTTCCATCCTCAGGGGTGAACGCAGGATTTGGTCGGACACAAGGTCAAAGCAGACCTTGTGTTTATTTTCCTTTGCTTCTTTAATACTGTTTGTCTTTCACTATAAACCCTGCCTGCTGCCTGACGGGTTCGTCCCGCCTGTCGTCGTTCATTACGCCTCCGGACAGAGTTATTTCAGCAGAGCTGTGACACCAATACTAATGAACCTGAGGGAGGGAGGGACAACCAGAGAGCAAGAGAAAGAGAATTCAGAAGAAAGACGAGATAAACACCTGAGAAAACAGTCCAACAGCAACAGAGAACAATTAATAGCATTGGGGGCTGCTGATTGCTGTTCAGCTGGCTCAGTCTATTTATAGCTGCTCTATGAGCCTCATATAAGCATCAGTGAATCAATCCTACGTGATGTTTGAAACATGTTGCTTACAAACCATCAGTCTCTGCGCCACATGCCCCCTCTTAACCCAGCACGACCCAAACAGGGCCTCAAATCCAGACTCTCTTATCCCCCTCCGTCCGAGGTCGGGCCTGACCTAACCTGCTATGACTCTCCACTATTGATTGGACCCGACTCTCTGACACCACAAACACACACTGGACCGCTGAACAAGGCTGAACATATGCTGTTGTTTACGTGCATCGTCATTAAATGGATTCCTGAAAACATTACGTTTCAGACACTATTCTGCATATTATGTGAAATGTCAGAAAACCACACGTGCCTTTATGTGAATTCATCACATTAATTCACACACTTTCTAAAAAAAAAGAAGTGAAATGAACAAAGCAAGAACACCTATGACTAGCTACTTTTCAACCATCCAAAACCAACCATTAGCAAGCCAATCACGAAAACGCAGGTCGCGTCTGTTGCATTTTGTCTATCAGCCATGTTAGCTCCTGGGTTAGCACCCTCAGCACCACAGGGCTGCAGAATTCAGAGCTCTTTAAGTGCAGGCTACCACACACACTAAAGGTAAAGATGTACTGATTTAGTCACTTTCATAAGGTGGAGAATCAGAATGGTCAAAATTTTAGTTTTTAAAAAAACTACGTCTTTGCTTTCCCATAATGCAACACGTTAAATATGACGAGTAAACTGAACTTAGAGAGTAAAACGAGTGGAGTCTTTAAAATTCTCTGTCATTCCCTTTTAGCAAACGTTACTCAAACACATATAAATAACACCACATGCTGGGGACTGTTTTCACTCGCTGATTAATACACGACTGCATCGTGATCATAACGTCATGCTTCACGTGACAGAAGAGCAGCCTGAGCGCTCAGAGGATCTGCTGAGGGCTGGGGGCAAAGGGAGAAAAATGACTTTTGGCATGTTGGTTATCTTCGAGGAGGGGGTATACAAAACAACAGGCCTGATGGGAAATGCAGTCTTTAATTTGAGAAAGATGAGTTTTCAATTATACCACTGTCATGCAGACATCACCACTAATGCACTGCTTTCCTAATACATTTGCCAAATTATGTGAAAAAACTAATTTGGCATTTTAAGCATGATTCAGAGCCGTGTTGCTGTCCTCCCCGCTGCCTCCTACCTCCGCCTGTGTGTGTGTAGTATTGTGCAGTTCCGACTGATTGTGCAGTGTGTATTCTTTGAGCGCTCCACCTCGATAAGCTCAGAGTCCTGGTGTCACGTTTGATTTGACCACAGTAATGAAGCGGCGACAGGACCATTTTCTCCTCTGAACCCCAACCGCTCAGTTGGCCCCAGCAACACTTCTACCAATCCAACACTGCTGGGTCACAATAATTGGTGTGGACAGTCTTAACAAAAAATCACTATGCTATTCCTCTGATTTTCTTATTGGGAGCTACAGTGAAGGTTGCAGATAGCTCGAACACACAAGGCTGATGTTTGGAGTTCACAGATTTGATAAAGACGTCGGTGCTTTGCTGAATGAATATGATGCAGTAAGCGTCTCCACGTGAATGACATAGAGGCAAAAACATGCAGATGGGTTCCTGGGGGTCAAAATCTTGAAACTCTAATCTCTTCCTGGTATTCACCTGCAATCTGTATCTGCATCCATTAACTAGATATTGACTTCTGATCTCAGGCCTTTGTATTTAAAGCTAGTATTCGTAAGCGGTCTTGTTATCTTCATTATGTCTGCATTGTGATCAGATCTCAATGTGCAAATTCAGAAGGTGCTGCTGAGGAACCACCAACAGCGTTTTAGGTCATGAGAGGTATGGTTAAGATATGACCTGGATGAGCAAATCATATTCTCATTGCAAATGCAAACAAATGTTTACACCCACATCAGTGTGTTTTTCCTGATGCAGATACACACCACATGTTAATATGAAGTGGAGGTTGAGTTCTTTATGTTGTACTTCATGGGCTAACAAAGCAGTCTTCATACCCAACTGACATAATAAGACATCTGTCAGCGAAACTCCAAAACACATTAGTACACTCAGAGTCTTCAGATGTGTTCTGCTAGTAGCAGCTAATGTAGCTTCAAACCTCTTTCCTGAAGAAGAGATGATGAGCAGGCTGCAGAAGTCTGGTAAGCTCACGTCTTTCTAACTCCACACCCCCAGAGCTTTTTGCATTTTCAAGCTAGTAGTCTTCAGCCCTGATCGACGCTGACTCAAGTGACATCACTTGAGTCAATTTATCCAACTTCACACAGCTCCTCTGAGGACACAGAAGGCATCATAAAATGCTTTTTCACATATGCAGGATGACTCCCCGACACCTGGAAACAGACTTTGTCTTGTCTCAGTTTGCAGCCTCCATGCTGCTGTCCATATAGGTCAGAGATAAGCATTTATGTCAAATCTGTTCACACTGGAGCACTAACAAACATCAAAAGTCTCTTCTCAGCAGCCTGAAATCCATTATTACAGATCGATAGCAGCCTGTGGATATGCAAGAGGTCAGGAGAGAAACCCTGAAAACGGACACAAACTGTATTCCCACAGTCTGAAACTGTAAGCCCAAACACACACACACACACGCACTCACTCACACACACACACACACATGCACAGTAACTGCTGGTAATCTGTGTCATAAAGCAGATTCCGACTCATAAATTATGTACTGTGTCTGCTTGCAGCAGGATGCGTAAAATGGAAAATATTTAGGTTCAGTCATTCAGGTTTTCAGCACAATTCACCTCGAGGCGGACCCTCCTCATTTTGATCTGTGACATCAAAGACATTACAGGACAAGTCCAGAGGTAGTCCGTATTTTTCTTACTGTCAACAACCCTGACGAGAAGACCACAACTGACGATGAATGGATTCTTCTGACGAGTGTGTCCTGCATATCCAAACCCTGTAATACCTAATTCCTCTGTGCCGTGCAGCCATGTGCAGCTCAAAGTGCATAATCCCCTCTCTGGTAGGCTTTTGCTGGTAGGCAGCAAAATAGAAGCAATTTGAGTTAGTGTTAAACAGAGACAGTGAGAGCAGCCGTGCAATCAGTGCAACATGACTCAGTTGGTTTACTGATGGAACCAGTGCTGTGGAAATATGTATTATAGTAAATTGACCATGCAAACTATTATAGAGTCCAGGTCATTTCACCCCTGCCCTGCCTTTATGTTTTTACCTGCTTTTGTGTCTCTGTGCTCACCACAGCTCCTGTTTCCACCTTTTATATGAGCTATTCAGTTCTAACACTGATTTGAGCATCGTTGTCTTTTCATCCATAATTCACTTGGAGTCCCAGGCAGGCAGCGTCCTCCAACCAAACAATGGACTGCTCCTCCTCCTCCTCCTCCTCCTCCCTCTCTCTCTCTCTCCCTCTCTCTCTCTCTCCCTCCCTTCATTTTGCCTGGTTAACCCGGCTGCGAGGTGAAGAAGAAGTGAAGTGAGCAGACCGAGGCGGGTCACGCCGAGATTCCCATCAATAATTCATCGGGCCGCTGCTGCCTCTGCTCCTGTGTTCAATTCCCCCGACGATCACATAATACCTCCCCCCGAAAGAGACGGGCAGGTCCGAGGGAGGAGAGAGATGGCGAGAGAAAGAAAAGATTAAAAATGGGGTAGAAGGCGAGGAGAGGGAAGCACGGAGGAAAAGAACGAGACATTTAGACATTTTCAAACATTTGTTTTTCCTTTATCATAACACCTTGCTCTGAATTCATACACTTATATTGTAAACCCTACTTAGACTACATGGCTGAAAGTATGGACAGCAAATCAGACGCCTCTGTCCCTGACCACGAGGCAATTTAAGCTCAAAATGTTCCTTTCTAATGTAATAAAATAGACATTTTGAAAGAGAATGTCCTACAATGCTGTCAGGCCTAACGTCACACCCACATGTGACAGCTGAGTGTGCCATTCCCAAAGCGTGGCCATTCATCTGCTGCTGGAACAGCCTCCACTCCTCAGGGAAGACTTTGCACAAAGGTTTGGAGCCTGGCTGCAGGGTTGTCTTGTTGTGCCCTAAGCAGTCAGTAGTGACTGATGAATTTGCCCCATCATCGACATTATAAGTCAGCACAGAAGCTGTGATAGTGGTTTCTGGGTCTACTTAACGAGTTTACTACAGCGACTGAAAAATGTTGTTGCTGCATCCATCTCATCCACGCTCGTTACCATTTTTTTGGTACTTTTTTGTTTCTACACTTCCTGAGGTAGGTTCTAGGTATCATTTATAGGGATGCTATAATGCAGCCTAAAAAAGATCTGATTGGTTTATTGTTTCTCCAATTGGGGAAGGAGCCTTTGACAAACACATGAACAGCATCACTGAAAAAAAATCGAGATTCAGACGTTGATTCAGAGATCTGGAACCAGACTATACGGGCCAAACCCACACCATGAAAAGAATCCTCACACCAAGTATGCAAAAACACACCGAGAGGGGCGTCCACAAACATTTGGCAATGTAGTGTATTCATGCCAATAAAGCCAATTTCAAACTTCAATTCAACAGCAAAATCATTTTGTTTAATTAGCAACTATTTAGTATGTCGGCATCTATTTCTATAAAAAGAACGAGGACAGAAACACTGGACACTTATTCATCATCAGCACAAAACCAGACCTCCAGCCTCTACTACTGTACACAAAGCTCTCCCCAAAGCAGCTGAATATCTCCTTACTGTCCACTGTTTGACAATAGGCACATTCATCTGTGAGGAGCTCTGCCAGCAGACTCTGCAGGACTTGCACTGGATCTGTGGAGCCCACACACCAGACTTCACTCTTCCTGGTCATCCACATGGCCGACTTACCTAACCCTGACAGTAAATAAACAAGAACATGTTCATACGTGGACCATTTGTGATGACATGTCATTTACTGCCCTGCTAATTAAGAAGTGCCTCAAGGTCCTGTTGTTGGCGCCCTTTTAATTCTGCGTTTAATCATTCCACTTTAATGCAAACTGAGGATAAAACATTGCTCAAAAACTGCTCAAAAGACGAGACAGAACATTGGTATTAATTCAAAGAACGCTCGCCTCCAAACAAAATTCACATTTCTGCATTTTTACCTGCTGTGCACTGACTGCAAGACTGTCTGGGTCAAATCAGCAATAAATTGGAGTAAAATTTTGGAAGTTTACCCATTGAAAACTGTCTGTATTTTCTATAATTAGAACCAACTCACATGCTTCTTTCCAGGAAACTTCCCTGGTAAATTATTCAAATATAACGGGCAAAAGCAAAAATGAAATATACCATTTAAAGTGCTGGGAAATGCATCCATGAATCTGCTTCTTCCTCAATTAGACCTCCTGCAGCTCTTCATGTGTTCAGATGGTTGACAACTCCTAACAAAGGGAGCATATTCTCCAGCTACGCATCTAATTTTTGTTTTGAAAAGTGTAATAAATATAAATAAATCTAAAATAAATCTTACTTGCACACTCTGACTTAGAACACCACAAAAATAAATGAATGGGGAAGAAGTCTGACTGCAGCTATTTATTATTTCCATTATTGATGAATCAATTGGTAAATAAAATGTTAAAAAAGGCCATAAGATTTCCTAAAGCTCAATGTGATGTCTTCAGATGCCTTGTTTTGTTTGACCAACAGTTCAAAAACCCAAAATATTCAATTTACTATCATATAAAGAAAAAGAGAAAAACTACAGAGCAGGACGTGAACGTGGACGATCTCGTCTCTCAGCTCTCTCCTTTCTGTCTTGCCTGCATGCTGATCCTCTCTCCTCTGTGCTCCTCTCAGGGTCTGGGGAATATTTGCTCCATCCATTGTCTCAGTGTTGCAGCTCTGACCTTTGACCTCAGCTCTATTGGTTGTTTGTAGCCTTGCTAATCCAGGAATTGATGCTCCCTCTGTTTCCACAGTCATTTTAGAGTCACGGTGGAGAGAGGACAGAGCAGCGAGCATGAAATGAGCATGTGTGTGCATGTTTCTCATGTAAAAACTTGCACAATATTGACCCATCCTCTGAGAAACCGCAGCACAGCAATTACAGATCCAGAGTCAAAATGGAAGAAAGAAAATAACTGAGGTTTACGCTCTTGTTTAAAATTGTCTTTAACGTGGAGGCATTATGACTCCAAAATGGTCTGATTTACATAGACAGGAAGCAGGGGGTAACTGCAAGCCCTCCGAGATCACCAAAACCATGTTTATATATTGTTTCCTGTTAGCTAATAAGCTAGACACCAACCCTTCCTGTACTGAAGGTTTGTTAAGCGTTGGACAGTATCAGACATACAGCAGCCAGCGGGGGGTTTTCATTATCAGAGGGAAAGCAGATGAGTGCAGCTCCATCGGACGGAGGCTGTTCAGCACGAACCTCCACGCTAACGTTTTACAGCCCAAAGCACAGATCACATGAACCCCGCTCTCCTTCAGCTCCACCCTCCATCCACCGTCACTCATGTCATTTTCTATTAACCTACATCATCAAACACCAGTAATGAAATAACAGTCAAATCCTGCAGAGATCAACTCATCCATGTTAGCATGAGCGCAAATCTAAAATATGTGGGTCTGAGCAACGACTGAATCGAGGTTAATTAAATACAACGAGCAAATCAATGTTTGGGAATCAGCTGTCCATGCTGGGATGTTTTGGATGGCCATCGATTGAAAAAAGGAAAAGAAAACACCACCTATTTTCACTCTTCAGAAGAGCCTTTTCAGCAAAGACTTGAAACCATTTTACATTTAAAGCATGAATAACACTGCCTGTGCCTCATTTGAATAACAACCACAAAAAACCTCAGAACAAACATGAAACGATACTGAACAGATATTATGACCGAAGACTGTAACACGATACAGCTGCTAAATATTAGAAACTGCACGTGGATGTGTCAGATGAAACCACGGCCCATCTATGGCTTCAGAAGACGATCTCCATAAACTCAATACGACAACACTGCAAACACACACAGGGCATAAACGTACGACTACAGAGAGGTTTATTAAAAGTTGTAATGATCGTGAAAAAAAAGGGTTTTAACAATAATGTGGGAATGATACATATTGCAGAGAAAATAGAGAAATAGAGGTGGCACATGAGATCTTATTGGTTAAACTGAATACAAGCAAAGACGCCAGCAGTTCATTTAGTGTAAAATTACAGAATTATTAGTTATTTGATAGGAATAAATTCAGTATTCAATTCTTGTTAGATCACCTAATTTATCATCATCGGTAAAAATAAAACTAAACTTCACATTACCACAAAAACTAGTATTTGTATATATTTTTTTTATGTGTTTCTTGTGCTGTTGTAAAGCTAAATTTCGCTCCTGGGGAAGATTTTATTTTTATTTTTCTTAACCTTATTACAGCAAAATGATTAATAACTTTATGCAATAGAATGACAACATGAGTCAGGTAATTTATACGATTATTACACAGTTATTATAGTCATTTGAAATAAGGCATAGTTAGTCTAATTTAGAAATACTTTAGGAAGGGCACACAGTAAACTCCATACAGGTTGTGTCCATTAAATTACAAGCATATTTTTATTTGGTGTGTTTTGTTAAAAATGTATCACAAGTGTGTCTCATTCCACAGAAAACACACAGACATGGTAAAAGTGAAAAAGTGAAAGAACCTCTTGTGTGTTTCAGTGTTAAAGAAATCCTTTTTAATTTCAATTTGCTTGATTTCACCAAATAATGAATATCTGTTATACCTTGGAAATATATTAAAAACAAAAGGTTTGTGCTGAAGGCGTATTGTTGGATGTACCAGCAGAAACAGAACCACACTTCAGGCTCTGCATAGTGAAATTGGTCTTACATCTTAAAACAATAATACTATTAAATACTATTATACAATAAACGTCTTACTGTAACATAAGGTGAATCTTGACACATTATCTATATTTACAGTAAAACACTGTCTAATAAAAGCCACGTATATCTCAACTGTACTTTTCATGAAATAAGAAGACCTGAAAAACAGACTTATTTTAAGCTTCATGACTGTGAGGATTTATCAATTAATAACTGGATGTTTTTTTTCTTCTCAGTCAAAGAAGAAGGAGAATTTTGTCAATCCATAAAGGCCTTAAATCCTCAAATTTAACAGAAAACTTCAAAATCACCAAATATGGAGATTCATTGTTTTATTCCCGCACAGCAACAAATATAATAAAAGTATGACAACCGCACACTTTATAACTAACCTACTGTTTGATATTAAATTTATATTATATTTAGTTGTATTCCAGCACAGCTCGCACTGCCACACACTCGCTCAGCTCACACTCAATCTGCATAAACAACAGTGTTTCTGATCTAGTTGTTTACATATATATACATTTATTGTTTTTTCAGACCTTTCATCTGTACGTCACAGCTGGATGTTTGTATCCTTTGATTGGTTTTGTTGACTTAGTTTACTTCTGTATTTATATGCATCTCCAGAGCTACTGACCAGTCACATAAAGTTCACTCTGAAAACACACAAACAATGTTGTGGCACTCTAAAAAAAAAACAAAAAAAAAATGAAGCCTGATGCAGTTTTATTTTTAATTTTAGCTGCTCTCATGTGTGAGGTGTGGCCAGAGTATTGAGAATTTTGTACATTGGCACTCAAAATCCAAAAGGTTAAATACTGGAATAAGTCTTTTTCTGAAGCACATGAACCAGTAAAATGTACAGAACATCCAGCGTTCAGTATACAACGCATGGATTGAGAAGTTTTGGAACTTTGTGAGACAGACTGAGTGCAGTGAGCTCACTTGGTGCATGTGTTGGTGATTCTTTTAAGATAAACTAAAGGTTGAAGGAAGAAGTGAAGTGAGAAACTTCCCCCACTTCTAAAAATACAACACATTTTCTTTGTCACAGAGCTGAAAACTGTTTTTCTTGGCTCACAAAAAAAAAGTTTGACAGATGCATGATTTTCACAGAAAATAGACTGTACACACTTCCAGCTTCCAAAGCCCAAATGAACCCTGTGCAATGAGCTTATTCCATGCATCTGCCACTTTCTTTAAGTACTTACAAGCCATGCACTCCTCTCTATCGGACACATGCATGCATGCTCCCCTCCTCCTCCTTTAGTTCAATTTGTCCTGTGCTTTATCGTCTGTATTACTGCACATTTTTGGTGTCTTTGAATTTTTTATGCGCTTATAGCTGAAAAACACGAGATGAAGGCATAACTGGATTCACAAAACTGACATATGAAAATGCAAACCTGAACTGAACATGTTATCTTCAGACAGATTTCCAGTCAACTTTATGCTGCTGTGATACATTTACATTTAAAATCGCCAAGAAATACTTTTCACACACTCTTCACTGCCATGTGAAATTCAAACATGCTATAGTTCCTCAATGTAATATTAAGCACACAGAATTCAGATTTGCCCTAAAAATACCTCTGCTAAACACACTAAATATGATCAAATCTTACTATGAACTCACCACAGACAAACTAAACCCCACAGCAGCATGAACCTCTGCTCATGTTCCGACACTCCGGAGAAAACTGAATGTAATCCACTTTCAACCTGATCCCGAAAATCCACCTGATCCCGTCTGCCTTGCTCGGTCCCTGCTGCGGTTCCCTGCAGACAATAGGGGCTTGTTGTTGGGACAGAAACCAGGTTCCTCACTAGAGGGGGCACCAGATCCACTGATGCTCCAAACCTGCATGTTTATGTCACAGCCTGTGATCACTTGAAGCTCCTCAAACACAAATCCTCTTCCAGCACTCTGTGTCTGCTTTGAATGCTTACTCACACCTCTGTCCCTGCTAATACCAGAGGAATACCATAATCCTATAACAGGCTAATGACAACACCAGCTGAATCAAATAATCCCTGTCACCAAAATAAAAGCTTGATGCCAGTGAAATACACAGAGAAAACCATTTTACCCTTTCAACTAATGAAGCCTAAACAAAGCAGCTTTAATATGTTACATGGATGAAAAATTCCCTGCATTTTATGCAAAACTTCAAAATATAAAGAATTCTGCTGCTTTTAATTTTTGCCTTTATTTCCCTATTTTCTCTTCATATTTTATCATATCTCTAAGCCTTAAATTGTGAAATCCGGGGCAGAATAATTGACATTAATTAAAAGCGCGGTGTTAAACATGTAGGGACAGGAAAATGAAATGTGGGTTACTGCACAGCGCAGAGACAGAGGGCTGTTGGAGGGAAATCCCGTGACCTTGTCATTTCGTATCGATCCCTGTTTGTTATTGATCAATAATGGTAATCATAACACCAGTGATTCCAAGTAAATTTCATTCATCTACACTGGCGCGCTGTGCTGGAGAGGAGAGCCGAGGCAACACCAAAACACAGCCGGGAAAGGAGAAGTGAAAGCAGCATCAGCGGCAGAAGGGAAATAAGAATTCCTCTTCTTGTTCCGACGCGCAAAGCAAAGCAAAACACCAGCGTGGCACCACAGTTTGTTGTTTTTCTGCTCTTACCTGCCAGTCTGAGGGCCGACATCCTCTGAAACTCGGGCTCCTGCAGCCACTTCCACATCCTCCTGAAGGTCTCCCGGCCTGACTTTAGTTTACTCCAGGGTTTGGGGTTCCTCAGGAGGTCGGACAGGGTCCCCTGGGAGCGGCACAGCACCCTCTGGGCGAAGATGGCCTGGGGGATGCTGTACCTCTTCAGCTCCGCCGTGATCCTCTGCGCAACCTCCTTGGTGTTGATTTCCTCCAGCTGCCCCGAGCTGTTCACCCCCTGCGTCCCCGAGGAGGAGGGCGGTCTTTCCCTGGTGGAAGCCAACACGGGCCCGTGGGATGGAGACTGGAGGTGGGGGTGGGAGTGGTGGTGGTGGCCCGCCGAGGATGCGGCCGGGTGCCCCGGGTGGTGCATACCGTTCAGGTGCGGCATCATCCCGGCCGCCGGGCCACCGAGGCCTCGGTGCTGGTGTTGGTCCCCTCTGGCTAGCATGGAAGCGGTGTGGTGTGCGTCGAAGTTCAGCATCTTGTCGTGGCCTCCGTGCGTATTGGTGCCGTAATTGTGGAGACCCTGCTGGGTGTTGTGTATGGAGCCCAGGCCGTTGCCCAGCACCGGGGACAGACTCTGACCCATCCCGGACATGTGGTCCTTGTGGTAGGGGCTGTACAGGTTGTTCATGCCCGGCAGCCCCCGCTCGTCCCGCATTAGGGTGAAGCTCCCACTCACGTTCCCGGACAGCCGCTGGTGGTGGTGGTGGTGATGGTGGTGGTGGTGAAACTTGTCCGACACGGTGGAGATGGGGGGCAGCGGCTGCAGCGGGGTTAAGGTGGTGTAGGTGCCGCTCATCCCCATCCCGGGAGAGGACGTGTCGCAGGGCACGCTCATGGCGTGGTGCAGCGGCAGGGACAGCTCCGGCCGGTACTCCCCGCTGCCGTCCAGTATCGTGGCCATGCCGGTGACCATGGCGGAGCGGGATGACGCGGCGGCGGCGGCCAGGTCCTGGTGTATCCGCAAGGTGGACGCCGCCGCCGCCGCCGCCGCTGCCGCCGCCGCCCCGTGTCCCCCCGATGAGCTCCCGCGGCCGTGATGCGGGCTCTGGCCGCTCATCAGCTCCGCATCAGGGACCACGGAGCTCGCCGCCACCCCGCCATGCAGGCTGCCAATGCTGTCCATTGTCATGTCCGTGTTCATGGCGTAAGCGTCCAGGTCCTTGGCCAGGCATCTATAGGCGTTAGTGTAGGCAGTCTTCATTCATCTGTCCTCTCAGTCCATCAGGTCGAGCGGAATTATGTCTCCTTCTTCTCCTCCTCTCTCTCGCTGCTTCACCCCTGATGCGCCGGGATGGGTCAGTAGCCGTATTCCCCCTTTTCCTTCACTTCCTCGGTTGTTTCCCCGTCCTCCTGAGGCCTCTCCAGCTCGGTGTCTTTGTGTATTTTCCCCGGTATGTGCACATTAAAAAACGTGTTTTTATCTCGACCGTACGGGCCTGTGCGGTGGCTCCCCCATATCCAGCCCTCTCCTCCTCCTGCGTTACTCTGCTCCTCAGACGGGAGCTGTCCACGGTCCCCTAGCCGACCGCTCAACCCAACCTGCTGCGGGAGGAGGAGGGCGGGGAAGCCTGTCCGAGGGAGGGGCGTCACCCGTCTGACTGACGTTGCAGTAGGCCAATCAGAACGCCTCTAGGGATATGAAGGGCGTGGAGCACCGAGCGGCTGACCAATCGCTGTCTGTGCTGGAAGCAGCGGTGTGGAGAATGAAGCTGATTTCACGGTTTGAGCGAAAAATCATTACAGTGTAGTATTCTTAAGAAATGATGAAAACATTACTACGGTGACTTATCTGTAGGATTTAAGTGTGATACCAAGGTGTCATATTCTCTTCTGTTTTTGGGCATTTATTTTTTCCCTATTCAATATTCTAATAGTGTCAGACATGCAAACTAAAACTGCTAAAATCATTAAAGATAATGTTTCTATTCAGGCCTATTTAGCTCAGTATGTCTTTAACTAATTTGACATTGCTGTATTTCAACCTCGGCTTGAAAAGAAAAGACAATCTGTTAATATGACATAACTACAATTATAACACAAGGTCCTTTTATAATAATTATTATTTTGTAAAGGTGTTTTGTTTTTGTTTTGTTTTTTTTGGTCTCTGTGCTAGAGATTTCGATCATATCACATGATCCTTCACACTGTGGTGGAGCTTGCTTTGTTGTTTTGACGACATGAAGGAGAAGTCCTTAAAGTGCTTTGGAAAAAAAAAACAAAAACAAAACAGAAAGACATTTTAACCTCTACAGTTCCATGTCAACTAAGCGAACTCCGTCAGCAGATGAAGATCATGTGATTTGATCAAAAGCCCCAGAACAGTAACTACACAGACCATGATTCACATGAATTCACAATAATTACTAGTATTCACATAGTTTTGCTATAAAATTTCGAAAGGGATTTTTCAGTCCTATGTGTGCTGGTCCGGCTGAGCAAAAAGGCCTGATGAAAAATGTCTAGTGGTCTTTGGGGGCCACAGGGAAATGAATGTGAAATGAATTTAGTCTTTATACAGAAAGGCCAGCTGGCTGAAAGCATCCAGCCGTGACTGTGTAGACAGTCAATGATGGACCTTTACATTCTGCAGATATTCACATTTGCTGTACTCTATGTGAAACAGTAAAAACAAAACAAAACAGACAAACAAACAAAAACATGATTTAATCAGTGAATCTTTGTAACAAACTGATGCTGGTTTGTCTCCACTGCTGCTGCTGCAAAGAAGCAATTTGCCCACAGGGATCATTAAAATTTGATCTCATCTCAGCTCTCATCTCATCACCTACTGGCTCTAATTGTTGAGATAAAGTAAAGTGACGGGAAAATAACACACGATAAACACATGACAAAGCCAGAATTGACATGAGAGACAGAAAAGCCTCCCCCAACTCTGAGGAAATGTTCCTTTTTCTTTTTCCCTTACAAAGCGAGCACTTCCACAAAAGTTTCTGTCTGTCTTTAAGCTGTGATTGCTCAACAAAATATCACATGAAGGCAAGACTGGTTCATCTTAAAAGTCCTCACAATTTGATTTTTCCTCAGCATATAAACACAGATTAGAATTTGAAAAATCACATTAAAGACTGGAAATCACAAGCACAGACTGCTGCCAAATTCACTTAACAATAAACAACCTGACGATGCAATGTAAAAGATGCATATGACACAACATCATTTATTAAAACAGACTGCTTGAAATGTAATGTCTTAACTGATTTCTCTATGGAATTTCTCCCACTTCATGGACAATATATCGATGAGAGCAGAGAGGTCAGGCTGGCATGACATGAGATGTGACACTATAGGACACAACAGGGTATGGCATGACATGACATCTCATGATGTTGTGACATGCTATAACATGACAGATAGTGTGGGGTGATATGACGTGACACAATTCGACATTGCAGCATCACATGCCATTGCGTCTCATGATGTGAAATAAAACTAATTGGATATGTATATCATATAACGTAATATGATATACATATCTTCAACATGTAAATGGTCAATTGACTGCATTTATATAGTGCTAGAACTGGAAACAAGTCAGCATTCACCCATTCACACACACACATTCATACACTGATGGCAGAGGCTACCTTGCAAGGTGGCGCCTACTCAGGAGCGATAACCATGCAAAATGGATGGATATCGCTCCTGAGTAGGCGCCACCTTGCAAGGTCATGCAAACTCACACAGTGGTGGCAAAGCATCAGCCTCCTGAGCCACAGCCATGACATGAACAAACTCTCATAATTTCATATCGCTTGATATCATATGACATGAAACAGAATGATGTGACATAACATGACATAAACATTTCATAGCATGTGGAATAGTATGATGCAGCATACATGACATGGCATGACATGTAACATCTCACAATATGATGTGACATAACGTAACATAACATAGCATAAAATAACATCTTAAGCCTTAACATGACATGAGATGAAATATTGTAGATGAAACAACACCTAATAATTGGATTTGACAAGATGTAACATAACATGGCATGACATGACATGTATGACAGGACATGACATAATGTGATATACGTACATACATAACTGGACAAATATATCAGCTATCTACCGTTGTTGGGCTGATGGTGGCTGGTGGGAAAATTTTAACATACCATCCAACCCTATGACACAGTGTGAAGTGGCATTATGTGACGTCATGACATATGGCATGCCACTATGTGACATGACACAGCACAAAGTGTGTAACATAACATGATATAACATCACATGAGATGAGCAGCAATATGATGAGCGAGAACAGTTTGGTTTGGTGTGTGGTGTTGGACAGATGTTTGCAGCTGTGTTCAAAGCGTTCAGAGCAGGCTGCTGCAGTGTAAATGATGTGTTGGTGTGTGTTGGGACGTTATCGACAGTCTCACGGTGGAGTGATGAGCGTGGGAGCTGCACTGAAAGAGCATTATGGCCTGTAGCCCGTTCACTTTACAATTCATTACACTTCCAAGGACAAATGATTGCTAAATAACTCTGTCTGCCTCTCTCTCTCCGTCTCTCTCTCTCTCTCTCTCTCTCCATCTCCCTCTCTCGCCCTGATTGTATTAAATTCCAAACGATTCTAATTATGATCCAAACAAACATAACAATGACATCAGGGTTGATTGTAATTTTAAAGTGTAAGACCGTCTTCTCCCTCCATACAGCACTACAAATAGATGTTCTTCAGATGTGTTAGTCAATCAAAATATATTCTCTGTAATTGGCAGAATATGGTAGGTGGCCCATGTCCAATTTGGTTATTTCTCTGGTTGTCTTTTTTGTTGCCGGTGCCTGTTTTTTTCCAGCCTGATAATCAGAGCTGGGGGTGCATTGGGCACTGAAAGCAGTTGTTTCCATATATGCCTCACAGACGTTTATGGGCTGACTGGATGAATGAATTTTACAGTTTAAAATATCCTAAAATGCTTTTGGATTTTTTTTTTTTTTTTTTTTTTTTGTTATTGACCAATTATACAAGCTAATGTCACATGGCCCAAATTCTGTTTTGAAAAGAAAATAGGATGTAATGGAATCTCCTGCAGTGATATACTGATGAAGAATATATGTTTTTCCACATTATACATTTAATCTTAATTACAAAGACTCTGATTAGTCAGGAAATGGAGTAGTTTTATTGATCAATAGCTATTTATTGACTGTATGGGCCTAATTCTCCTTCATAGTAATTCAGTAAATATTTAGAATTTGGTATGAAAACTTGTTGAAATACACAATATTTAAGATCAATGTATAAGATGTAATAATAGCATTAGAATGAGCCAGAGGTCAACAAATTTGGGCTTTTTTGTCCATTTTGTAGGTAGACTAGATGACATCCTCACTGTTGGTCCCACCTGCAAAGCTCTGATCAGTCAGCTGTTTGAATGAGGAACAAGCCGTCAATAAGGACAGCCTCACAACTACTAAAACTTTTTTTTTTTTTTTTTTTAGCATTTAAACATCACTGTGTGAGAATATTTTGACAAACTTCAGAAGGAAAGACAGAATCTCTGTATCTGTCATCTGTGACCTGCTCTGTGGGCATCACAATCTTCTCAGAACGCTCCAGTCTCATTGTTCTGCCTTTATTTTGTGACTCTGTAAAAATACTTCCTTTCTTCAAAACATCCTCAGAATTTACAGTCAGAATATTTCACTGTTATGAGATTATAGAGTGCTCAAAAAAAACAAAAAAAACAACTGTTTTCTCCAGACCTTGTGGGAAACATTACAAGATATTGATGGAAAAGCCGCCCCGCAGCAGCAATAATACTAAAGTTAAATTAAAAGCCAGTCACAGCAATCCTTTATTTAATAGGTCTGTAATTTCCTAATGATTTCCAAGGATGTTTTCAGGAAACAATCGTGTAATATGAGAAAAATCACTTTAAGACCATTAATTAATCATTCTTTGAAACCTCATTCTTTATTCTTCACATATATTGAATTTATTTTTTCCTCTACAAATATGCATCATTTTTGAGCATTCAGCTACCAGCAGCAGTTATTTAGAACTGATTAATCGGAAGTAAACCATTGAATGCTGTCTGTATTATCCTCTAACTAATACCAAATGTTAAAGCTCTTTCAAGGAAATGTCCACAATCACTGAGCCGAGGTGAAGAGAAGGAGGATGAAGGGTTGTAAAAAAGAGAAAAGAAGGTGGAGGAGATGGAAAAGGGAGAGAGGCGGAGGAGGAGCATGATGGGTAGTTGGGCAGATGTTGCTTTGTTTAAAAACTGTTGTGTAATTAAGGACAGAAGAACAGAAGCCTGACCCATTTTCTCCTTTTGATCAGCTGTCAGAGAGACAAGCAGGGGGTCTGCTCAGAGAAGACCTGCCTGCCTGCCTGTCTGTCTGTCTGTCTGTCTGTCTGTCTGTCTCTTCTTAAAACTTTCAGCTGTCTTGCTGAGGGAAGCCGATTTGTGAGGCTGCTGTCATTTTTCTGTTGCACCTGACATTCCACAATACAGAGAGAGGAGGTAAGAGGTGAGAGAGGAGCAAAAGGGAGAAGAAGATGAGGAGGAAGTGGAGAAGGAAGAAATAAAAAAAAGATGAAGAACGGGAGGGGAAGGAGGAGATGAAGAAAGAGGACTTGGAAGGTGGAGGAAAGGAGGGTTGAAGTTATAAAGTGGGGGGTGGAGGGGGGGGTTCAGGAGGCAGGGAAGGGAGACTGGAAAGGAGCAGCTGCAGGGGGAGGAGGAGGAGGAGGAAGAAGAGGCGGAGGAGGAAGTGATAGAGTTTGAGTCAATATGGCAGTGTAAATGAAACGCTGACATCACTGCCAGGCAGCGACGAAAGCTCCGCCCCCTCACAGAAGGTTCATTTCATAATTTCAAAAAGCTGAAACAAGCTCCGTGTTTTCAAGAATTTCGTCATTTCGTCATTTTAGCAAGAATAAAACCGTGGTCATTTTTATTAGCATCCAACAACTACAGCTCCCATGAGTCCAAGCCACAAGCCTGCCACCAAGGCCCGAAAGTTTCCCAACACTTCTCCCCATGAAGTCACTGTAGCTGTCCTCAGTGTCATAACAGGTTGACTGTCCAACGGCTGCAAATACTGAGAGGCTGAGAGACTGACAGGGTGTAAATAAATCAATACACACACACACACACACACACACACACAGAGTGTGTGAGAGAGAGGCAGGAATTTCTGGTGGAAATATGAATCTTTCTGTTATATTTTATTACATTGTCACCAAATCTTGGAAAAAACACAATTATCAATACAATATTAATGCTTTGTAAGAGTAAGGATAAAGGTTACTATTTTTCTTATTGTCCACAAATCCCATGAGAAGACCAAAACCAACAATGTGTTAGCAGCCCTAATCCCTTTGGTTCCACTGAATATGTAAATCTTTAAAAACACCTCAGAAATATATCATTTTGTTTTTTAAAGGGCTCAGTAATTTCCCAAAACAGCTGGGCACTGCAGTTTTTAACAAGGAAGGAAATAGCACACGGGCTGGGGACTATTTTCAGCGGTGGATTAATCCACATTTAGTGCTGTAGTGAATGTTTTGTGCAGCAGGACAGTGATTGAGTCAAAATTAACTCCAGTGTGTGTGTGTGTGTGTGTGTGTGTGTGTTCATGGTAATGAAGGAACGTGTCAGCCAGTGCAACAGTGTGGCTCACTGATGTGTTTTTAAGAGTTCTGGACAACAATGGAGCTCCATGGCACGGAGAAAGGAGATATATCAGGCTTTGATACACACACAATGCTTGTTAGCAGGACGCATTCATTAGAGGTTCAGGTCTGCACATGGGATTGGTCGACGATAAGAAAATATCATGTCAGACTGTGCAATGTGAACAGAATGTAATTAGACTGAATTCCTGCTGCACGGGCTCAGGTGTTGTTGGCTTCTCGCGGTCTTGCTTGGGATTTCTTTAACATGATGTATTTATAAAATGTATTTACGTGAAGAGAGAGAACACATTATATGTCAAACATGGAAGTACAGTCACTGAGTTGTTTGCAGAGCTGAGTGGCATTACAGTGACAGATTAACGGACTGTGTGCTGAGATAATGATTAGCCTGTTTATCTTCCCTCTGTGTCGAGTCCTGCTGTAGTGACACAATTTAAACTCAACATTTACATTTCCCAGGTTACAGGTTTATTTTTAAGTTGCATGTCTCAGATACATTTTGAATCTATATTATAATATTATAATACTGCTCTCAGGAGCATTACGCATTTGTTACATGAATTAATTACATTTGCTTTAAACCAATATTTTTTATTAAATGTTGTGTCTAATTTCCTTTAAGATCTTGTTAAAATAAGTTAAAAAGGTTTAACCATAAATAATGAAGCACATAAAAATGTCAGTTTTGAAGTAATTCAGTGTATTTAAAATATCTACTGAAGCTCTTAAAAAATAAGAAGAAGCAGTTATTCATTAATTTTAATGCATCTTATATAGTTAATTATCTTGTTTGTATTGTTTTGTGGCCGTGTGTCAAAATGAATGAATGAAAACCTAAATAAAGGAAGCCCAGACAGTAACATTAAATGGATGATGCTGAAAAACATTTTTAACAAATATCACATCTTTGGCATGCAGATGTTCAATGTTTAAATGTACTTCAAAGCACTGACTCATTTTAGCAGTCACAAATGATACTAGATTCTACAGTACAATTGTATTATAAACTTGTAAACTTGAAAGCAAAAGAAAAGACGAAGAGAAAGAGGCAGAAGTTGGTGACAGAGAGCAGGTTCTTCTGCTGTGTTTCCTGGTGATATTCGCTGTGGTTGAAAGCGAGTGGCAGGTTGTAAAATGTGAATAAAGCTGCAGAGCTGCAGGGACGTTTCCTCCTCCTGCTTCCTCCCCTCAGTCCTGTCCTCTCTCTCTCTCTCTCTCTCTCTCTCTCTCTCTCTCTCTCTCTCTCTCTGTTCCAGGCCATCTGCTGTGTACAGGGCAGCAGTATTGATCTGCAGCTTTGTGCTGGAGACCACATGCTAATCTATAGCGTTAGTGACAAACACTGCTCCGCTTTGCCTCGCATCTGTCCCACTGACTCTCTCTCTCTCTTTTCTCTCAGTATGACCAGTGTCATCCTCCCTCTCTCTCCCTCTCTCTCTCTAAATGACCCAGCAGTTTTTGGACGAGGGTCCATCTGTCCGGTTGTAAATTCTTCCTCCTCCTCCTCCTCCCGCAGTGGTTGGTTGCTGGTGAGTCCTCTTTAGTGTGTTTCGGTGTTTCATGGCAGCCATATTTGCTGTTAAATATAAATGACATGTTGATGAGCTGTGAGGAAGAGAGACACGGAAATAGAGAGAATAAAGACATGCATTAGCGCTCTTTGAAAAGTGTGACTTTTATGTTGAGATATCTGCAGATAATGTGGAATATGGAATTATGGAGCTAAATTGATACAAAGACATAGAGAAATATAGAAAGATTATAGTTTGGTAAAGATACATAAAGTTAATATTCCAAGCTACAGATATTAGGAACATTTATATAGACATAATTTCTATGCATACAGGGATCATATACAGATTTATAGGTTATAAGTGGAGATAATAGAGACACTAAAATGAATGTCTGTAGATATGATGCAGGGATTTGTTTAAGCATCTACAGAAGACTTCTAAATTTATAAAGACATATTTGAAATAATACAGAGACACTTGGAGACTTAGGAAAAATCTATACAGAGAAGATAATAACAGCTATAGTGAAGATTTATATCACGACATAATAACCTAAATATACAAAATGATAAAATGTATTTATAGATATTTGATAAAATATGGAACAGTATTTTAATATATGGAATTAGAAACATACATAGAGAGAGTACGCAGTAGAGTGACAGACAAAAAAAAAAGACATATTCTAAAGATATTAACATAATTAGATTAACACTGATATTTTAGACACTCAAACAGTAGAGATGACACAAAGATTTGTGTATAGACAGATTAGCATATAGACATGAGGCAGTAATTTATAGATTATACAAGAAGACATAAATAATTTAGACATGTGTAGGGCTATAGTAAATATATGGAGATATAACACATATACAGGTAGTCAAGTCGAGTCAGTTTTATTTATACAGGCCAGAATCACAAATCACACACAAAAAATCTTTAACAGGGAAGACAAGGAAGAAACCTCAGAAAGAGGAGATGGATGAGTGTGCAATTGGTGTCATATGCAGAAAGTAAATCAGCAAAAAATATCACAGTACATGATTTTTTGTTGTTGTTGTTGTTGACAAAAATTCAGATATGTAGATTGTAAAACATAAACAAAGAGTATGGATCCAGGAGGACGGTGAGCAGCTTCGGGTGTTGACAGATAGGATGAACCTGAGCCACATGACCTCCTGTCAACCATGGAGACCTGGAAGGAGGACAGGGCACACAAGCCCAGAGGAGGCAGAGTTTGGAATATATTAAGAAAATAGTAAATAGTAAGTTGTAGAAATAAAACAATAATTTATAAAGGATGTTCACGGAGAAAATAGAAGTACTGCATTTAATATGAGACATATTTACAGATATAAATATGATAAACATATGGAGGTGATATTAAGATTTATTTTGAGATTAAATACGTGAAGATAATACACTATATAAAGACGCGCACACACGTGCACATGCATGCACCGACGCACACATTCTTGTATTTCTATCCTTGTGAGGACCCTTATAGACATAATGCATTCTCTAGCCCCTTACCCTAATCTAAACAATCACAACCAATTGTCTAACCTCAAGCCTTCACCTCACCCTTAACCTTAACCCACCAAACCTGACTACCCAAGTCCAAACCCTCCAGCAGCCCTTTAAAGCTGTGAGGACTGACCAAAATGTCCTCGCTTTGCAAACTGTCCTCACTCTGTTGGTCAAAAACTTGTTATGGTCCTCCCTATATAGCAGCTACAAATACACACACACACACACACACACACACAAACTAAATATAATAATAATAATAATACTGTAGCATCTTGCAGCCTATTCTTAGCCATTTGGGAAAGACCTGTGAACAGTAAGGCACACTTTCAGCATTTTCCGTCTTTCTTCCATTCTTCTTCCATCTTCTCCCCTTTTCTTCTTATTCTTCCTCCCTCCTCCTCCTCCTCCTCCTCCTCCTCCTCCTCCTTTATTCTCTTCAAGTCTTTTCAAACTTTTTGGACCTGCTGCCTCTTTTGTTGGAGTTCTCTTGGCCGTGAAATCGGATTTTAATGGGAACACAATGGCCGCGTGCAGAGCCGACCCGCTGTATTCAAATGTGACCACACGCCATTATCGCTGCGTTTCCAACTCTAAATAAACACTCAACAGCCTTTCATCTCACACTTTATGAATTTGTATGTTATTCATCGTACATTCTTGAACTGCTGCTAAACTCCAGCCAAGTGCAACAGCCCAGGCACTTAAAAAGCACCTGGGCCAAGTAGCTAATTTTCAGCTGCAGTCTGTTGTCAAGATGTCCAAAATGTGGTAAGTTAAAGAATAAGACAGGCAAGACAAGAAAGCAACAAAATCAGTGTACACAGTCCACAAATCATGCAGAGTGACAGGAAGAAGCAAAACAGTTATGCAACAATGCAATGATCACATCCGTCTCTTTGATAAAAGCTGTGCAAAGCAGCTGAGCACAAATGAGCATTAATGTCAAAAACCACATTTTATAGCTACACATTTAGCCATCCAGAGCAGTAACACATAACTAGCAAATGAAACTAAAATGTTACTGAGACACTATATATCACACACTACAAAATGAGTCATCATAGAAATGTTGATACCAGTTTGTTGTCATGTTGCATAATTTGGGACACGAACTACTGAAGCCGAGAGCGGCCGTGCATGCAATGATTTTTTAATCACAAAATCAAGACCTAATGTTTTCGTTATCTCAAATAACAAAATTAGTTTTATCCTAATAATGTGTCAATTTCTCTCATTACTATGAGAAACTAAATTTCTTAAAATAATGATACAATTTCTGACGAGTGAACGGCTTGATTAGATTCATAGGAGTGGACGGTGGACCGACACACACTGCTCTGTGGGGGAGTTTGGGAGTTTCAAAGCAAACGATATGAACTTTTTATGAACTTTTGTCATTTGTTGTGAGAATATTTACCTTTGTGATTTCATATGAGGGTATTTATACATCATGGATACTGTAAGAGTTCTGCTTACAGACAGTAGTCAGCTTAAAGCAGTGTAACTGTCCAGTGGGATACAACCAAGGGAAAACAATGACAACAAACAAGAAACTCATAATGTAAAATTCCTTAATGCAATAATCTTTTCAAATGTTTTTTTTTTTTCATCAGATTTGTCAGGCCCAGAGCTGTAAGGCCCCTCAGAATATTACCAAAAACAAAGTCTAAATGTTTTAATCATTTTAAATTTGTGTTTTAATTTGCAGTGTAATTTTTAATTTTCTATTCATCAAGTCAACCGTTGAATTCTTTTTTCTCTAAATTCCAAACAAAGAATTTATTCCTGGAAAATTCTCACTATTCACAATAAATAATTTGCAGCTACAGTTATTCAATAAGGCATGTGTGTAACCCCTGAAAATCTTTTTCTTAAACATTCATAAATCCTCTGCTGTATGTCAAGATAAAAAATAAAGCTTTAATTTAATGCCACATTTTAAAAATGTACCCACAGTGTTCACAGCAGAACCGCTGGAATAAACAAGATGCAGATGAAACACTGGAGAAACAAAAAGACCATAAAGATGACCAGCTTTTGTTTTTCGAACTTCTGAAACGAGAAATTCTGGACAGGATGGAGATCAGAAGGGAAGAAAATATATGCTAGAATAATGTTTTTGATTGGGATATTTTTCTTAATTCACTTCATTAACAGGCTCCATCATCTTCCCTCATTAAATTCACTTCAGCCACACAGCAGCTGACAGTCTGTGCACACACACACACACACACACACACACACACACACACACACACACACACACATATATTTTTTAGCAAACATCAGAGTGAACATGGCCACAGGCAGAGGCAGCTCATGCTAATTCAGATCAATATTAGTGATGAATTTCCATGTGAGCTCAGTTTCCTCTCAGAGAAGCAGCTCACTGATCTGAGGGCAGCTTTACTTCTCATCTGTGCACATTAGTCAACAGTGTGTGTGTGTGTGTGTGTGTGTGTGTGTGTGTGTGTGTATGTACAGTGTCTACATACCTTGTATACACAGGGACAGACCAAAGCGGCTGAAAATGTCAAATTACCATCTGTGACCGTGGCCTTAGCTGAGGACACAGAGGTCATGTCCTCCATTCTCAGCTTACATTTGATCCTTCATAGATACCAACTTATTTTTTTTATTTTCACAACAGGAAGCACATACAGGAGAAAATACAATTATTTGCCCATCATTATTTATCATACTTTACTATGTGTCTGTATGAATCTTCACCTGATTTGTTCAAATTTCTTACAACATAAGAGCATGAGGATCTAACACTGACAGCGCACCGTCTGAGTAACTACAATACAAACCAATGTTCAGGACTAATGGAGAATTACACAAAATGCCAATGAAACTGTACCTGTGGACATTGTGCCCATTTACAAATCTGAGAATGTCAAGAAATTTTTTTTTTTACAGATTTATTGAATCTGAAATTACAGATCTGAGCAACAAGACCAAAATGGTTATTTAGTAATATTTACAAGTCAAAGACCTGTTAGACCTGTTCATTTTTTATTGTGGATGTAGACACAGTTTGACTTATGTTTAACTCACAGTTTGTGATTTTAAGTGCTTTAAAATGTCAAACTTTGTGTTAATGACATCTGGGGAAAAGCCAGCTGTTTTACTGTGTGGTGTTTTAGGAAATGGTGTGTTTTTATGCTTTTTCTTTATTCCTCTGCCATCTGTGTGTGTGTGTGTGTGTGTGTGTGTGTGTGTGTGTGCTGCTTGGTTCTGATATGTTGATCAGGGCTCTTCCAAAAAAGAAACACTCACGACTCAATGACGGTATGAACCTCAACCTTTACACTCTGCTACAGTCAAAACTCAGTACACAATATTCAACTTTTATTACATAATGTGTAGAAAAAGTCTCACTGTGAGGGACTGAGCAGGTCGACATGAAGACAAAAGATGATGAAGAAGACAAAGCTAAAGTAAATATCAGCGAAATTCAGCCCTCAAAGATACAAACTAAGCAAACTGAACTGCTACGACACTGAACAACTGACTTAAACAGCCCCTCCCTGCTTTAGCAGGCCCTTGGTACAGTCCAGGCCCAGGCAGGCCTGAAACATCGCTCATTAAAAGCTTAATTTATTTACAGCACGGAAACAAACATGTGCTCTGCTCAGTCATTTCTTCTTTCTGAACATGAGTTTACACATGAAATATATTAAAAACAGTACCACCTTGTTGACAAAGTAATTCCCCAAATCACAGCAGAGAATCATTATTTATTAACTACAGGGCTAAAGCAGGGGGGTCTTCCTCCCCCTCCTCTTCCTCCTCCCTGCATGATTATTTAATGTCCTCTGGCATGTTGCTCTTTTAATCATAACATTTGATTTATTGATTTCCTCTCGGCCTGAAGACGGCACTGACAATCAGGGCGACGGCTGCAGACTGAGGGTTTCTGGGTTTTCACACCTCTGATCAAAGGGAAGACGAAGAAGAAGAGCCGCATTAATATTTCAGATGTCCACATGGTTTGAATCAGAGTCGACAGCAGATTAGCAGAGCTGCTTCATGTGCCAAAACAGATTCACTGAGTGCTCTGCAGTCAAATCTTTTCCTCGGAGTTAGAAATAAACCGTGTTGATATTCTTACAGCGTGCGCTAAAAGTGACCATTTCTCACTTCAGACCGTTTCTGTGAGACCTTAAATTTAGTCAGAGAACAGTCATACATTCTTGACTTTTCAATTAGTTGGTTTAAATTAGTTTGAGTGACACTCTTGTCGTGTATGTGATACTGCCCGGGATGCAGTATTCTTTTTTTCCTCATCATTCGTGACACTAAAATTAATTAATCTTGACTTGACCTCAAATGTTGAATTGATATATTTCATGTTGTCTCCACAGAGTGCATATATGAACACATGCATACACGTGTGGATGGTCATTTCAAACTGAACACAGCAATGCACCAAAGTCCATACCTTTAAATTGCCAGTAGATAATGAATAAACATCAATACCAGGAATGAAACGCTCATAAAGCAGAGCCTCATGTCGTATGTGTTGCTCAGATATGAAAACATTTATTTGCCTTTCTTTTTTATCTTTAGTTTTACTCTGTGATTCTCTAGTTTGTTGTTGTTGTTGTTGTTGTTGTTGTGTTTAATCTACTGATATTTATTAAATTAATATGTATTTCATTACAAAAATAAAAAAGACAGAAACATGAACTCATCCATAATTAAAGCAGTTGTTCTAATTGTTTATTTATCTGTTTCCTTGCATATTTATTCACATATTAACCTTCTAGCTATTTCCACATTAATTTACCTATTTGTTTACTTACACTGTTCTAATTTATTTGTTTTTTTTTACTTCTTATATGTTCATTGTATATCTGTCTAGTTTCCCTGTCACTGCTGCATTGACCTCATTTCCTCCTGCAGGAATCAATAAAGTTTTTCTCTTTATCTCTTAACGGCGACAATCACAGCAGTGTGACGTTGAGCATTCCCAGTTAATGTGCCATTTTTATTATCCTATTTTTACCTTAGTTTTATCAGTTAAGACTGTTGTTACGTTACTTTACACAACCTCTTTAAATCTCACATTTTAGCAGTGACATTTTGTCTCACACAGCTCAATCAAGGTTCATCATTCCAAACATTATTTTGGCTGCTGGATCATTAAAAATTGCTTTTTTATATTGGAAATTCAAAGTTAGCAACACGATAATATCAACTGGATTACACATTAATTAAACATTAGTGTTTTTACAGGAACTGAATTAAACACAAAAAAGTTAATGTTATAGTTTTAAAAATCGTCGGACACCAGAAATATCAAATAATATCAAATAAAAGTTTAGAAATTGCTTTTTTCAAATTAAAGATAATCCCAATCTGTGAGATTACTAAAGTCTGTTTTAAATCCAGCTGTTGACTCCTGTAGGTCTTCTTTTGTCACCAGCTGCTGACATGACGCAGTGGGGTCATAAGGGTCAGAGGTCAGAGGTCAGCCACCCCCGGCGCACGCCATCTCACCTCTCTCATTTACATACACGCTGACCTACATACCCGGGACAGTTGTTTCTGTTTCTGCTCCCTTAATATCCCCACTTAAAAAAAAAGAATAAAAGAATAATTTAAGATCAATTTCTGCAATTTAAGACAAATTCTAAAATGTTAAGTTCACTATAAAAAGTATTTCTATGCATGTTTCTTTATCTCATTTATTCAGTGCTGTTTATCTTTTTTGTTGTTTTGGTTGAGATTTTAAATATCAGTATATGTATGGCCACAGGACACACACACACACACACACACACACACACACACACATTTATTAACAGAAGACACATTTAGTCAATTTTCTATTTAAACTGCCATGCTTGACTTCAGTTCAAATGAACTGTTCTATCCCTGATTTGACATTGTCTCCTTTGTAAAGTCGATCATGTTTTATATTATTTCTTCCATGCACTTTATGTTCATTCATTTTCTAAAAAGACTAAGAAGTTTGCACGTGTATTTATTTACTTAATAAAAAAAATGACTTTTCTTGGTGACTGTGTGTTGCTGCATCACGAAAAAACTGTCTGTAGCATTATTTCGTAAAACTCACAATGAAGAAAAAATGAATCAAATCCCAATTGTCTCGTTCTCCTCTCGGTGTCCTCACAGTGTTTTTGAAGACGCTCCCTGACCTCTGACCTCTGAGGTTGGGCAATTCACCACACTCCTTAAAAACCAGCAGCACAGAATCGACCTGCAGGCTGCTGACTGATATCATCTGTTTGCATACCTGAAAATGTGTGTGTGTGTGTGTGTGTGTGTGTGTGTGTGTGTGTGTGTGTGTGTGTTGCTTCTTAATAGGTGAACAAAACAATAAAACAAATAAATAAACAATAAAATACTGAGGATTAGGTTTGAATCCAGAACAGAGTTACACAGTTAGAAAAAAAAGAGATAGATCAGACAAATAGAGATGATGGGAAATAAACTGATCAGGTGCAAAGAGAACCATACAAAGCCATGAATGAAGGGACTTTCTAACACTAAGAAATTAGGTCAGACTGCAGTTTGAAATATAACTTGAATGATTTGCTGTTTAAACTTCCACATTCTCTGCTGTTCTAGTTTGTTTTCAACATCTTCAGCCACGTCTCCTCACAGAAAGGGGTCCGACCTTTGTGCAACGTGGACAAATCATTGTTTACTGTTGACAATGTGACACACACACACTTACTTTCTGATACATGTCATCATTGCCACCCCCAGTCAATTGCTTAAGGTGCTTTCATACGTAAAGTCGGGTTCATTTGGTCCAAACTAAGCCAATGAGCACTATATTATTGCTTTTCAGTCCTGGCCCAGCTCCTGTTCTCGCTGACTTCTCACAAGACAACCAAGAGGAGCAAACAAAAAGTCCTATGAACTGACAGGTAGCTTATTGATTGGACAGCTTTGGTGATGTCATCCTGCATCATCAGCAATACATGGAGGCATTTGGAAAAAACAAACTGATGACTCACAGCAGGTCATGCTGCTTTACTGCACCTCATTATGCTTTATATTATATCTTGTTGTCACAGGAAGCTCATGGAGAAATAGCACATTATGAATATGAATGGTGCAACTGGACCTCCAATGCAGCGTTGGACAGTGGCGGCCTTACTCCTTAAACTACATTTCCCAGTAGTTAAAGCAGTAAAAGATGTCTTTGATTAACAAAGTTTACAACACATCAATTTACTGATTTTGGTTCAAAGTGACAGATCCTGACAGGCCGTGTACGGACCCACAGCGGCACCACCGTGGCTCAGATCACCTCCTCTGGATATTACAATGATGTGTTTCCCAATATTGGCGCACTGTGGCCATTTCTTTTGTTTGTACAATGAGTGCAGTGTGTGCTATGGGCGTCAATATGTGCATGTCAGTGTTTGTTGCACTTCCCATCACTACTGGGACAAAATATCAAACAAGAACCCCCGCAAGAATTTAGACAGAAAACTGAACAGAAGAAACCTCAAACATCCAAGTGACTAAAGTAATGTTACAAACAACAGTCAACAGATACAATCACTTAACATCCAATCAAAACAAGACAGGATTCACTTGGTCAAATTGATAATTTCATTCATTTATTGACTAAATTATTAAATAAATACAGACTAGATACATTTTCTTTCAAGTATTGGATGAATAAAACATGTTTGTTATTCTACAGCATATCGTGTGTGATATTTAAATGTGGTTTTAGTAAATATTACTCTTCATAGAGGCATCTCTAAAGACATATCGATATGGATGAAGCCAGCATCATTCAAAATGCAAAAAATACATTCTGGAAAACTTTACCTGAAACTTATATCTATGATATAGTTTATAACAAAAATATAAGGAGAAGAAAGAAGACAGAAATGAGATAAAATTACATCCTATTGACTGTAACAAGTTCATAATGTGCTCAAGTCAAAAAGTAACATCATTACTACTATTCTTAAATAGTGAGTTCAACCCTCATGCCAACAATCTTTTTGTCAAAGTCCTGAAAATGTCCCGTCAGAGATATCTCATGTTGGAATGAAGCTGTAGGAGACAGCTAAAATCCAGCTGCGCATTAAAAAAATAGTCCCAGCTTGTCACACTTTTGTTGTCTCGTCAATACAAATATGACACATACGCACACACACACAAAACAATGAAAAGAAGAGCACTCCCCTGCAAAAAAAAAAGCACGGCAAATATGATAGTTCACATTTGATATGCCTAAAAACCACACGTCTATGTGATTTTATCACATGTAAATGGTGTTTCACATGTAAGAAATTCACTTTTTTTTTTTTTACATGGCTGGGTGTCCTGCAGGCTTGACAGACTGTCCTTAACTATCCCTCCTTGAAGAACTGTCTAACTACCACACCACTTACCTCTGTAATGTTTACACTGTATATTTGTGTTACTTTAGGACAATTCCCAGATGCAAGTAACAGACCCTGACATGTGGAACAATCTGGACTTTGCAGGATATGATGGAAAGTATGGAGCAACAGATATATGGATTAGTTCCCATGTAAAAAAAAAACAAAGATCACGGCAAATCAAATCAGTGATTAACTACAAATGACAAAAACTCAATGGACTTGAAAAACATTAACATACCACAGAACACACGAACACAGACAGAAGCAACCATAAATGTAGTTTGTACAACTGTACCATTCACAAAAAACCTGAGTTTACAAATGTACACAACAGAATGACGCTATGAAAAGCCAGAGGCCAAAATTTCTCTCACCAAACTTACAAAGACTGTGGACTCAACCAGGGTGTGTTTTGCCATTAAATTCATTTACTTTAAAGAAAACCTGATCAAACCCGTGACCTCAATTTAGTGAGAATATGTGGCTTTTTTGTTTGAATTATCTGAAGTTCCTCTTTGAATTCCATATTGAATCACATGAACAGGCCAAGAAAGTGTGAATTTGGAACTCCAGTTCACGATCTTTTCTTCCCTAACAGAAGAAACGTCTAATACTCACATTCTTTCATGGTATGCTTATTTCCTCCCTTCAACACAAAAGCAGTGCGCTTCAGTAAGGAGAAAACATTTGATGTGTGCCCACTTTTTATGCTTCAAGGTCACTGTTTGTGATTGGAGTCATCCATGGTCCCTTTGACTTACAATCAGCTGCAGACTGTGGTTTTAAACTCCCGCCCAGGAATTCTGTTCACATTAAACAAATTTCCAGAGCACAGTTTAAAGCCAATGGCAGCATTCAGTACCAATGCAGGAAGTAGTGTGCCGTTTATGTAGCAGGGCAAAAAGTAAGAGTGTGTAGGTCGGGCCGGATGGGGTACAGAGCATCCAACAGTTGCACAGAGGACCACAGCCGCCTCTTCGTAGATTCATAACCCTGCAGCAACAATCTGCACTCTTTATCCTTGGCACTTGTAGTTGATTATGTAATCATATAGAGCAATTTAAGGTTTACAATGACACAATTTTAAATCAGGGAAAAGATTTTTCACATTTTAGGATTTGTGCCCACTCAGTATATTTTCCAGTTACAATCAATTTACGATTGCACCTGCCTCCTCCCAGCACTTTAGGATCTTTTCAAACTCTTATTTTTTCAGAAGCAAGTATAAAAAATAACTGTGTGTAAATGGAGCCATGTGACTCAAAGGCTGGCTTAAGTGGCAATGCACAACACTGTGAAGAAGAAGAAGAAGAAGAAGAAGAAGAAGAAGAAGAAGAAGAAGAAGAAGAGGAGAAGAGAAGAAATGACCACATAGAATGAAAATATAGAAAGCTGAAAGTGGCTAAAAGTGAATCCTCCTGATGAGTTGCATAGTGTGGGCTGTGTGGGGCTGTCAACATGTCAACGTTAACATGTGATTTGTTCAAATATATCTGAACACAAGCCACATAGCCTAATCCTAAAGTACACTGTACAACTGGCGTTCGCTTGTTGTGCCTACGCTGTCATACTGAGTGACAGGCTAACAGCGGCTCCTCAGATTTGCTGTCATGGTAATGTTACTGTATGTACAGTTGCATTTTACAAAGTCAGCAAACAGCCTCATCTTCATCCACTCTTTTGACATCTATGGTGTTGAATCCAGCGTCTCTCTCTGTGCTTCTCTGTTAAAGATGTCTCCTGGACAGACAACCTGGCTCTTCTGTCTTTAAGGATGTGCGAGTTGTTGCTGTGGTTAAGTGTTTCAAGCTCTAATAAACCCGATGAACACTTTCTCCCAGCATCATATGGCAGATGGACAGAGTTAGTGATTTGCTGGTGAAGAATGTGGAACGTTTAGCAGCTAATGGGCCAGATATGTTTCTCAGGAGTTGGTGGAGACCAAACTGAAGCTAAAAAAAAGAGTGAATATTTGACTTGTATTCACAAACACAACTCAAATTATGATAATGTTGCTGTATGTCCGGTGGATATCTAAACAGGAAGCCCGGGTAACAAATTCATATTTTTGCACTTATTATCTTAATTTTGCATTCATTGTAATTTATTATATAGTTGTAAATCACTGTAAGTTGTATAAGAGCTGATGCTGCGTTCCTAAATTTAAAATGAAGTTATCACTGTCAAATGTAGGACTGGGGGACTTGCTGTCCTGTTTAACAATCATTGTGCTACAAGACCGTTCCTGGCAGATCTAAATTTTCTGGCATCCAGCAGTGAAGTTGTCAGACCCATGTGACACGTTTCTGTTTTTGACTGGAGCCACTGACAACATTTAGATTTATTTGTAAGTGGCCACCGTAACTGCACGTCCTGTTCACATTACTGATCAGTATGTGTAATTCTACAGACTATATGAAATCAGCCCAATAATGACCCGACCCTTCAAATGTGGCAGGTTGGGAATTAAAATGAATGTAGGGCACAACAGCTGCTAGTTCTTTGCCTTATTTCATCTAATGGTTACCAAAATGGGGAAGTGGAAGAGGCATAACGTTGTCATTATGCTATGAGGTGGAACACTGATGTTGGAACCTCCTAACTGATCACCTACCGTATGTGCATCATCTAAGTTGTGAGACAACAAGCTATGATTGGTCAGGATTTAATGTGTGTGTAATGTCTGATCCCAGCATAAGAACTGTTTAGGTAACTCTGCGACTATAGTCAAACTATGAATACACATTGCTGTCTTACAGGGCTTCAGACTGCTTTAAAACAATGCAAGGGCTTGTGTTGGTGGTAGCATGTTGCTTTAGGTACAAGTGAAGCAAAGAAGTACAATCCAGGAAGTCCAGTTTGAGTAACAGTTCCATGAGTTTGAAGGCTTATCAGATGTCCAAAAACTGCACAGCGGTTTAGAATAATATGAGCTCTGGAAAGTTATCAGTGACAATTATTTTCTCTACCATTGAATCTATGAGTATGTGCACTAGCACATATACTGGATGAAATCGCATTGAATTACAGCAAAAACACTGAGCCAGGTTCAGCTTTTTCTTCCGTGGCCCCTTGCGTCTAGACCCAAACTGCGCCTGGAAACTGGATCTACTGTTTTTAATGCAGTGCTGATGTTGGTTTGAACAAAGCCTTGGTTTTAAAGTCAGTCTGCAGATTTGTAGTTGTAGTGCTGAGAGTAATGAGTGATAAAAACACCATTAAGCAATTCAAGGTTGCGATATTATGCTGAAGTGCAACGCTGCCTAAAAGTCCACCTTTCCCACAAAGCTATCTGCAGTCCTTATCTTCTTTAAATTCAAAAAGAAATGAATAGCCTCCTCGTGTCTTGAGCTATTGTTCATCTTGAACAAAGGGTCATTGGATTTTGCTTCGGGATCTTGGATTAAAACAGGTTAGGAACCCATTGCAGCAACTCGGCCTAAGAGCCAAGATTTAGCTTTCGGCCAAACCGCATGAATCCTTCCCTTGTCTGCTTCTTCATCTTGACAGCTCTGGCCTGTGGAAGTGTTGGAGAGGAGTCTGAACAACTGCTGTACCTGCCACAGTTTTTGGGCTAAGCACAGTGGGAGAGGCTGAGCTTCAGCAGTCCCTCCATATGCATCTTGTAGAGGAGTTTGAACTCGGCGGGCAGCTGATGGGATTCCTGCCACTTGGTGGTGAACTTGGTGCCCTTCTTATCGTAGTAGTGGTATGGCAGCTCCTTACCTGTATTAGGGTCCCAGCCAAAGGGCCAGAAGCCGTACAGGTGGATCTGGTCGCACATGGAGGACGCCAACGTGTACATCAGGATGCCAGTGCTCAGGCGCTTTGGCGACAGCTGTTTGGTTTTCCAGTAACTGTTGAGTATAAGTGAGGAGAACGATTATATATTAAGAAAGCCTTACATTTTTCAACATGTGTCGAGCATAAGTCACTCAAAAGGGTAAAATACTTGAATTCAATCATGAATAGACCAAAGTGAAGCTCTTAAATGTTTACTCTGCTGCTCAGTCAGCTCTTATGTTAATGATTAAGGATTTAAATTACTTCATTTCTTGTTTTTTATCGGGTCATGGTTTTGTATTTTGTGTTGATGGGTTGTCAAAAACCAATCTATTTAAAGGCTTTTACATTCTCAATCGACTCAGATTGCTACTGCTTAGTCATTTTTGATCACTGTCAAGCTACGGTCAGTGAAAGTCAACACTTCCTGTCTACATGTTAAAAGACAAGTCTTCCTGCAACGACCTTAATATGTACATAACTACTAGGCTCTTAAGGCAAATCACCTGTAGGAAAAATTCAGTGTCACTGCTACCTTAATAGCAATAGAAAAAATGACAGCAATCAGAATTCATCAGTGAATGAAAATGGGATTTCTGAGAACAAACACTGAGGGTAGCAGAGTGGTGAGTATAACTTATTACTGTAGCTGCACTGATGAAATTAGTGCTGTAGAAATCTTCATTTTGCCAAATTTACCATGTCAGCAGGTAATTCTAATTTTTGCCAAACAAGAAAAACAATGTATGAATTAGACTCCATTCAAAATGAACTGTTACTGAAATGATTGACTTCAGATGATTGAATTGACAAAACAAAAACAACAACAACAAAAAAAAACACCTAATCTGACCACTACCGGTGCTTTCGTGAGGCAGTCCTGTTCTGGAGCTTCACAGAGGCGTAACTCTCCAACCCAGCCTCAACAAAAGCATTTCCAAGAGTCCTTGAAGTGCTGAAAGCTGTCTGAGCTGCTTAAACGTGGTAATTCTTCCAGAGCAGGTAGTTTTAATGGGATTGGTGAAGATTAGGCTACTGTACGAACAGCTTATTCTGCTGCTACAACACTAAGCACCGGACCTAAATCCCTCTCCACACACACACAGTTACAGCTCTGTGCCATACCGTTCACTAAATAGCTGTTTCCTTATAATCTGGCTTTGGAGTCTAAATCTCCTCTTTGCCATATAGAGCAAAGCTCAATACAATACTACCACACCTTGGTTTCCACAAACTACTACAAATAGGACAGAACTACACAGGCTACACATTTTAAGCACAGACGGACATAAAGATAGGCAGAGAAACACATGGACTGACCGGTCCTGCAACGTGTGTCCTGCTTTAGGAGGCAGTGTTGCCCATCCTTACGTATAAAATTTGGAATAACAGTGGGACATTAATGTGCATGTAAATGTAGTCGCTGTCTACTGTCTACCCTGAATACTTCCATATGCCCTACGCAGCACTTCTGGGCCTGGAAAAACTCTTGCCAGTGACACATAATTCAAACAGCTATTACATTCAAAAACAGATTTATCAAAAACCACCAAGTAGTAATTAAACACAATGTTTAGGATCAAAGAAGCCCATTACTGTCAAAAAGCACTTAAAAAATATCAATAAGGCACATTGTTGTAGTGGTTAACTTCTTCCTTTGTTACTATGAACACACACACTGTTCATTTTGACCCATTCTCATATTTACAGTCCTCCTGCTGGAACACCAAATGTGTATTAATCTACCGCTTAAAAAAGTCCTCAACAATTGCATTTCCTCTTGTTTACGTGATGTTTTCCAGTTATTTTAGGAAATTACTCAGCCTTTTGTTTTAGATCATTTTTTTTGGTCATTTCTGCTTTTGACAGCTGGAGAGAGAGGAACGGAAGGTTAGAGAGGACGCTACAGGCTCTACTAGACGAGCTACCATGGCACCCCACTGAGCCTTTTTTTAATTTTAAATCATTTCATGGGATTTGTCAGTAATTTAAAAAATGCAATCTATATCTGGTATCTGGATCATGAAAAACGTATGTCAATTCCGGTGTTAACGCATGCGGAATGCATTGCAATCGGAACTGAGTTGAAACATCACCTAACTCTATTTCTCCCTGCCATCTCAAGGAAGCCAGGTGAAAAGCTAGAGACAAGCCTTCTTTTAGGAAAGGAACATTAAGTAGAACTCATACACCAGCATTGCCCTCTGGCTTGGGACACACCATGTGATTTGACAAGTCTGGCAGTTCCACCTATCAAATACATATACTGAGATCTGATCACAGCGCTGGGACAAAGATAACGACAACGCTAATAGCTAATGTAAATGCAAAGATGTCATTATCCAGATATCGTATCCAGAGGCAGATCACAGGTTAATATCAGGTGGAGATGGGGTCTTTGTTGTAATGTATAGCAGTGTTACAGTGACATCTTACTTGTTGATATACTGCATGATGTTTCCAGGCCAGGCCAACTGGACCTTCAGCTGACCTCGATGTTCTACAAAGAAATCGACCAGTGTCCTCGTCACTGTGGCTGATGTGTGGAAGAAAAATGCCGGGATCCAGAGGATGGCGCCGTCCAGCTTCTTCAAACTCAGGAAGAAGTTGTTCCTGTCCTGCACAGTCAGTAAATTGTTGTAGTATTTCTCCAGTATACTTGGATTAAAGGTTGTCATGTTGGTCCGTCGCCCGACGTCCTTCTTAAAGATCTCTGTAGGTGCGAAGTTGCAACGGAAGACGTAGTCAAACTTCTCAATCTGAGCACCGCAGCGCGAGCCGGTGAGGATGCCGCTGTTGCCAACCACTGCACAGACATTGTAGTGTTTGTTGAGGATCGGTGAGGTCTCAGGGAGGAGCGAGCGGAAGTTCTCACCAATGGAGAAGACGTACTTGTGGCTGGAGTAGTCATAGTGCATCAGCTGTCCAATGCGGACTGAGCCTCGCGTCAGTGTGAAGTTGTGAGGGATGTCAATGTACTGAGAGATTTCTTTTCTGCAAGACAAAAAAGACATTTTTACACCCGTGAACACATGGAAATCTACAGGGGCTGGACACAGTAAGAGCAATACCTACTCAGTGAAATGGTGTTGGATTAAATGTAGATTATCCCAGGCAGAGAAAACCATGAATCTTCCAAAATAAAGCAACCCAGTATATGAAAACCATGGGTATACTCAAAATGTTGTTAATATGTCCACTGCCTGCAGTTTGTGGGATGTCAAAAATAAGAAAACATTTTAGGGGAACCTACACGGAAACACTGGACAGTTTAACATCTGAAAACTTAATAACAGTGCCTTCATTTCCATATTACAGATGCTTGTTTAGATTAGAAGCCATTTTAAGTAAATATATTGCAAAGTTAAAGGCACAGTTCACCAAAATTGTAAAAATAAAAAGATCAGTGATGACAACAAGCAGAAGATTTTGGACAAGAGCAATGAGGTCATCAGTTGGTTGGACAAGAACCAGACTGCTGAGAAGGATGAGTATGAGCATCAACAGAAGGAGATGGAAAAGGTGTGCAACCCCATCATCACTAAGCTGTCCCAGAGTGCTGGTGGTATGCCCTGTGGCATACCACCAGGCAAGGAGGGGTATCCAGGAGGTTGACTAAACATTTCATCACTTCAGCTGCTGCTGAAACTATGTTTTGTTGTCATTTGTAATGCAGCATTTCTCATCAAGGAATTTAAGCTGATTTTACAGCTCTGCTCATTGTGTGGTGCAGTCACAACTCTGAATGAGACAGTTGGCACAGTGACAAGGAAATGTAATTGTAATAACACTGGATTTAAGGAAAAAAGCCCATGACTGCAAGATCGCTCCTTCACCCCTAGTGTTTCTACTGTTTTCACCTCTCAAGTGAGTCCTGTTTATCTCTCTGTCTGAACTACTCATCAGCACACCTTCGGTCACTCCACTCATCAACTACACCTGCAGCCTGCAGTATCTAAACGCCGGTCCCTCACTCAAATTTGCCAGATTGTTCTGTGTGTCATAGTGGTACTACTTTCAGTCAGCTCTCCTAGTTCTGTATAATTCTTGCTGTCCTCGTGCTGTTTGTGAACCTAGCTAACCCTGTTTTACCTGAGCTTCAGGGCCATTATCTCCTGCCTTCCTGGTTTGCCTGCTATGTCCTGACCCTTGTCAGTCTCCAGTGTTCCTTCTGAGATTCACAATACACAATCCATCTGGCCCAACTAACCTTATAATAAATTACTCTAGGTTAAACTTCTACATTTTCTCAGGGTCTGAGGTCTATATTTTTCTCCTGAGTATTTACCTAAAACTTAACAATGATGGGTTTAACCCCGGTACTTAAAAGATCTGATGAGCTATAGACACAATAAAACCATTTAATACCAGTCCCGCATTTAAAATCTGTTCTTCAGTCTAATCAGAGACAATGATTATGATGACAGTGAGTCAGATGTAATGTATATAATTCTCAATCTGCATTAATCATGCTTAGTATGCAGATTAATGTTTATGGATAATGCAGAAGCTGACTGCTGACATTGATGCACTTGTTCTCTGGGGTTGTTGCTGCTTTGTTTCTTCACCCTTTGGCCCCTACAAACCCGATTAAACCACATTTTGTAATATGAAAATGCATCACTATCAAAGTAAAGCATTTCATTTACTGATGCTTTCACTAAACTGATGATCACTATATCTGCATGTGGTCAGCTCTCTGGTTGCACGAAAGCTATCGCTGCTTCTTCTACAAAAAATGTAAGCATTTCACCACTGCTCCACACACAAGCACATTGAGCTTTCAGGACTATCAAAAAAGTCCACAGAAGGAGAGCGACTGTGCGGTGTGTGTGTGTGTGTGTGTGTGTGTGTGTGTGTGTGTGTGTGTGTGTGTGTAACCTACTTAAGCTGTATAAAAGCAGTGCTGTTGTAGCTCCATTTCGAGGAGTTCTGCAGGTCCTCGCTGAGCGCATTGGTCAGGGGAGTGAAAGCTGGATCCAGATACTTCATCGCCAGCTGGGAGCTACACAGACGAGGAGGAGATAGAAACATGGAGGTTAACCCTGCCTTCCTGTGTTAGCTGCTTCATCCACTTACACTTCCAGATGTTTTGAGGAGCATTTCAGCTCTTTTAAAACAAGGTTTGCAGACAAAACATCCTCATTTGCTTGTACTGAAACCCATTAAAGGATAATTTGTCTGGCAGGCTAAGAAACCCATACAGTCAGACAGCTTGTAAACAACCCAATTTATAATATACTGAAACCGCTTTACTTGGAGGTAAAAGCTGTTGCACATCAGGTCCAAACTCTAATTGTGATGGAAAAATGCAGAAAATTACATTTTGCAAAAGAAAACTCAATGCCAAATCAAGAAATTACACACCTTTTGGTGCTCTATGTTCTTGTTGTGCCTTGGGGAAGCAGCAATGATGATATTTGATGATGATATTTTGTTTTTCATGTTTCTTAACAAAAACAGAAGTGTATTGAGTTCATTCATTTATTTATTCCATCATATGAAAATGCTTTTCTGATTTGCAAGAAGCAACAGAAATAGAAGACTTAATAACTAATTGCTTGGTCTTGTTTAAATATCTTGCACGTTAAACTTGACATCATCTGACTGCAAGTGTTTCTTGATGTCTTCAAAAATGTGAGCCCAAGATGTCATAAATCACAATTGTCCTTTTAGGAGCTTCAGCTGGGCTCTGCAGAAAATGAATGATTGCCCTCCAAGCCAAAGTGCCTCCAAAAGAAGCTGACTGAAATGTGCAAGTGTTTGAGGAGTCATTCAGCAAATATAGAAGGTTTTGTTCCTTTAGGGAAGCAGCTGCAGTGAAAAACAGATTCAGTTTCATTTACACTATCAGCTCAGTGTAAACACAGACATTCAACCTCTTTCCAACTCATCTATCTAGAATAAAATCAACCCAGTGCATTAATGAGCAGTAAGGCCAAACTGTTGCAGAAATTCTGTCCATCTTAGCAAGTTATTCAGAGTGAATTTGACACTTTGAATGTGGACTGAAATATACTCATCCTTTAAGCAAATTTGCTTTCATGTACTTCTTTCACTTTCAAGGCAGTTTTATAATGATTCCTCAATGTCAAGAAATTTAAACTGCATGAGAAGCTGATTGACGTCACCTTGATGGTAAATTTGATCCCATTTTAAGACTGAACACGAGGTCAACGTACTTGATAAGATGAACACTTTTTTTTTTTTGCAGTGCAAGAAGCCTCTTCAAATAGCAAAACCTGGAGTTTATCCATGTACTTATTTCGGCTACTTTGTAAGCTTTCTTTATTCCTGATCTTTGCAGGGAAACCTTGACATTTTTAATGTATCTGAGTTTTTCTTGTCCACGGTGCTGTCCCTTTGTAGAATGACTTCGTTCTCAGGCCACAACAGCCCTGTGCATCTGGTACAGAATGAGGGCCAGGATGTGTTTAACCTAGCTCAGCACAAAAAGGGGAAGCAGAGGAAACTACCAGCCTAATTCCATTAAAAGATAAAAAATAAATAAATAAATAAAACTCGTTGGATGGTAGGAAATCTTAGTTTAAAGGTAGATAAAGTAGTGGAATTCTATTACAGTCATTTTAAAGCATATAAAATCAAAGATGGCCAATGACCTCTCCCTCACCCTGAACAGGGGTGCTGCTTTGCATGAGCATTAATGGAAGAGATTTTATTCCAGGTAATTTGTATTGTTGCTTTACATCTTCCTGATGTAAAGTAGCACCTTAGAAGTTACTAAGAAGATTACCAAAACATGGTGAGACTGTATTTTCATCTTTATTTCTCACAGTGTCTTTTGGAAACTCCTGAGTGTCTGAAATGTCTGGGTTCTGTGTGACGTCCATTCAGGGTCAAGACTATCTAGAACTCTGCAGAGAAAAGTGTGAAATTTGCTCGTTATCTAACAAGATACACCATAAAATTCAGACAGCTTTGGCATTGCCAGTATGTCTGTCTTTTTCTCTCTGGATGGAATTAGGTTGGCAGTTTTTATCTGTTTCAGATCTTGTGGTAAGATAGACTAAACGTGTTCTAGATCTCTCTTTGTACCAGACACACAAAGATGAAACCGATCTTCCCATCTGACCCGGAGAAATACAGATAAAGAGGATTTCCCACAATCTTGGAAAGTCGGTTTACACAGAGAACTTGCTTCTTTAACACTTATCTTCTGCCTTATACATCATAATGTCAAGGTTTCAGGTCGAGACTCTGCTATGGCAGACACAACTGGTCAAACAGTATTTGCAAGTAAAATCTAAGTTTGGTTCATCTTGCATGAAGAACGAGGATGGTGGAGTTTACTGCATCAAGACAGTTCAGAGAGTGTCAGAGCGCTGATCCCTGGGATTCTGGCGAATCCCATCACCAAAAGCTTATGTGATCATTCAAACATTATTTAACTTATACTATTCTGTCCTGCACAGCAAACTCCACCTCTGTGATGATCGGCCAGTCTAAAACAAACCTCAATGAGTAAATGTGGAAATACTGTTTGACCTGGATCTGATGGCAGTCAGACCTCCAGCAGCTTTATTTTGTAGTTGCAGCGTCCGCCATCTTTGCAGACAGTTAGGCTCAGCCAGCGAGGTGCAGTGCTGAATCAGGATCAGCATGAAATAGTTACTAATTAGAATTTGTCCAGAAGAGTACTGTAGAAATACTGCAGTTGAGACAGGATCTCACTTTGTATCAAGACTTCTTTGCTGCTCATTTGAATAATTCCAGATTTCAGAATTGCATGCACCTTTAAAATGAGTAATCTGGGAATAGAATTTGAAAATGTTGTTTTACAATTAGTGTATTTCTCTACACTGCTGATTTCATGCTGTTTCAAATCCAACACCACACCATCCAAAAGGCTTCAGGGAACATTCAGGGTCATAGACTCGCTGTTTTGTGTCTTGTTTGTGGCGCAAACAGTTGGATGGCTGCAGGTTTCAGCTCGGCCAAAAACAGCTGAAGCAGAAGCTACTGATGCTTTTCCAAGAAAGACCAAAGTTTCTGCAGCTACAAATGTCTAACAAAGACTCTCGCACTTCAAATGATCAACAGTAAGAAATAAGCTGTTTAGTTTGTTGCTCAGATAGATAGATAGATAGATAGATAGATAGATAGATAGATAGATAGATAGATAGATAGGGAAAAATAGTTAAATATCAAACTCCCATAGAAAAATTAAATATATTAATATGAGGAAAAGGAAAGACAGAGCACATCCTTGTGTTTTTAATTGAAACGTCACCACTCTGTATTCACCTCAGGTCAGGTTTGCGAGGCGGCCTCTCGCTGCAGGAGGAATGTGACACAAAAACGAAAAAAATACACTCATTCTTATCTTGATCATCACCATGACTTTAAAAAGACATTTAAGTGACAGAAAGGAATATCTAAATTATACTCTTGGTAGACCTGGCATTCAGAGGTATAGTGCATTTTAAATACTTACTCTATATTATTATTATTGTTGTTGTAACAATAAAAAGCTCAGGATTGTGGTGTAATATGTGCTGGCAAAATAAGGAAAGAACCATTTCAACAAGTGGGTACAGTAAAAGAACAACAACACTGGAAAAGTGAATGTGTTTAAAATAAAATGTGAAAGTAAACAAGTAAAACCAGATTTTCAGCCACATTAACTTAATAAAACGTAGTGTTATAGTAGAGAGTTAGTTTCCTAACCACTTGTGGGTCTTTGTATAATACAAAAACAAACTGCCCTGAACATGAATGACATTCATGTTCCCCTCTGGATGAACCAAAGTAACAACATTACACTCCAAATCACCATGTTCCTGATGATAAACTCTCACTCCACACCAACACAGCAGGAAATATACATCTGTCCACTAGCAGAGCGTTTTCTCTTCGAAATGCCGCTCTCCTTCACACCTAACTCACTCTGAGCATAACCTTGGCCTGAAATGACGGCGAGCAGAGAGGAAAACGATTACAGGCGGGAGGAAAATGAATGCGGCTCTCATACTATAAATCAGAGTCAAGGACGGCTCGCTGGCCTCCAGAACCTTCATCAAACGACGCTGTTTTAGCATCACACTCTGGACCTGACCGAACATGTCACACAACAAAGATTTACAGAATGATTTTCCATGGAGTTGTGCTGCAGTGACCCCACTGAAACACGTTAAAAAATATAGCAGACAGCTTTCCTGAGATCAACACACATCCTGTTTGCACTGGAATCAAATGAAGCAAAAATGCATTAAACCCAGGAGTAAACACACACACCACACACACACACACACACACACACACACACACACACACACACTCACACACACACACAGTGGCTCTGACCATCTAAACTAGTTCTGGAGGTGGTTTCTTTCATTAACCTCCTATAAAGTTGCAAGGTTTTCCATGTTTCTTGAGGTTTTTAATTTCGATCTTAAGATGAATGAATAGATGGTAAAATGTGAACATGTCATCAACACACAATGTGTGCAGCTTTTGTCCCAATTCTCATTTTCATAGTGTGCTTGTTTTGCAGTTAGAATACATGCAAACTATGGGGGCTGACAGGATTGGCATGAAACTCTCCTGGAAACAAAAGATTGAAATAAAAATATCTGAGGAAAAGTTCACTACGATCACGTTTCCAACGTTTGGCAAGAAACATCCTCGTTAACCTGTTTTGCTCAACTGCAGCGGCAAAGTATTCAGAATGTGCTTCCATTCTGATTCACACCTCTGACTGAGCTCTCCTCCATGGCAATGGTGGCTGAGGCTCATGAATTTTGTAGTTTTACCTGATTGCTGCTGGGTGAGTCCCATAACATTGGGGGAAACACCAGCAGCCCCTCCTACTTTCAACTCACTGCCAATTTAACTTCCAATGATACTTTTCATACTTCTTTAGGCTTTATTCTTAATACTTGCTTCAGAGATCTTCTTGGAGCTGTTGAACCACAATACACACTTTTATTCCAATGGTTTACAGCTAGAGTAGATCCTGTTTCTTTTGTGCAATGCACTGTGGGACGGTAATGCATATTGACTTTATTAAGTACACCATAAATTCTCAAGTATTGCCCAGGGCCTTCATTTACCTCGACAGCAAAGAAAATTAGGTATGTTTTTATATTAGAAACTTATATTAGAGACAAGCTTTTATTATCTATTTCTCTGTTTTAGAAGTAGATTTCATGAGATTTCTGGTCTGCTACTGTTTAAATATGTTGTTGATGGTGTTTGCCATTAATGGTAACTCAACATCTGCTCCATGTTCACCTGTAGTCCTAATAAATGCAGTATAATGTGCTTTTCCACAGAGCAGATGTGGGGTTTTTTTGCTGTCTTTCACGTGTGAGCTGCAGCAGTTCAGCACAACTCATCCTCATATATAAATACCTGAACAGGTCGATTGCCAATAACTCACAAAACAACATATCTGAGCGGTCCCAAAAAGACGTCTCCGATCATTGGAGAGTCCTTCGTCGCCTCGTTTTTAACATTGTGAAACAGTCACAGTTTGGGGTGAGGCACCAAAACGACTCTGTTAGGTTTAGGAAAAGATCGTTGTTTGGGTTAAAAGCATTACTGTTACGTACATATGTACTTTATGTAAGTTAAAATGAGTAAACATTCACATTTCGTTCCCACACAGGACATGAATAATGGTCTCCTGGGTGAAAGTCCTTTTTTTGTTTGATCCAACCATCCACCTCCTCAATGTGCAGATGACCTATACAGCCGTTTTTCTGGTGAGGTTCAGCGAGGAAGCTGTCAGGCACCAGGTCGGCAGTGCGTCCCACGCAGAATACATCAGTACAACAACACTGTTACACTCACCCTTCTTAATACCAAGAGCTGTATTGCTGCTAATGAGCCTTACAGCAAACAGTGAGTTGAAACAAATATGTTTTTAGTCTTTAGCCCATAGACTCGATAAAAGAGAAAAAATTAACATGATAGTAGATGGGCTGAGTTAATGAGCTGATCCAGTCCACAGCTGTGGGATTAAGTGACAGATGCCCTGTTTTCCTTCGGGCTGATAAACACTCAAATTGAATTCGCAAACACACTGACATCACATGTACTACATTTGGACTAGTTTATTGGTCAAAGCTTATTAAAAGCAATTCCATAATATAAGCATGAGAGACATGAGAGATGAGGTATAGTCTGCCTGATTATACTGTATATTTAAGATAAGATGTATGAATAAGATTTTTGCTATCTACCAGAAAATATAAACCTGAACTGATTCTAACATTTTGATCAGATTTTTCAAACATTAATGAATAAGCTTTGCAGAGAGCAGTGACATTAAGTACTTCTTTCTCCAATAAGGAAAGCATCAGAGGCTTTGTATGCTATTTAAGATAATGTCTGGTAGAGGAAGCTGTTGGTGATATGAGGTTTCTTAGTTTAGTACAGAATCTTACTACTTACTACGTAAATGATTAGGTCGTCACTAATCATCTGTCGCTCTGAAGCGACAGTGTCAAGTAAACTTAGTGGAAAAACAATAAAATAGTAGCAGTAGCTATGATAGCTGATATAAATCGGTAGTAGTAGTATGTGGTTGCAGCAGCAGTAATAATAGGAGTTACAGTGTGTTACTGCTAGCACCAGTCATATAGTAACAGTAGGAGGAGGAGGAGGAAGAGTACAAATGCTAGTATTAGTAGTACTAGTAGTAATAATGGTGGAAAAAGCAGTGGTAGAAGTAGCCATGGTGGGAAAACAGCAATTACTACTGTACAAGAAGGCCTATATGTGGTAATATAGTATTTAATGGCCTGTACTTTTATAGTGCTTTTCTAGTCCTACTGACCACTCAAAGTGCTTTTACAACACAGGCCAGCATTCAGCCATTGACACGCACACTCACAAACTGATGGCACAGCATCGGGAGTTCAGTATCTTACCCAAGGATACTTTGACATGGAGACTGCAGGTCGAACCACTGGCGCCCTGATAAGTGGATGACCGCTTCACCTCCTGAGCCACAGCTTCACTGGATCAGTGGCTTAGTTTCTACTTGTAGTGGTGGTATTACTGCTAAAAGTAGCACCGTAATAGTAGTAGTAGTCGTAGTGGAACATTTCTGATATTTAAAATGTATAATAAACATGTTTGCGGATTAACGAGGGAATTAGCCTAGCTTAGCATAAAGACTGGAAGCAGGGGGAAACAGCTAGCCTGACTGTCCAAATTTCAAACATACACAAGCGCCTATAAAGTTCATAAATGAACATGTTGTGCCTCATTTCATTCCAACAGAAAGGTGTTGGTTAGAGGGTTACAGAGTAATGTGCTGCAATGATTTCTCCTACAGGGACATCAGTGTTTAGTTGCCTGGATATATTTTGTCCCTCTCCACTGAGCAGAGGGTTTAGGAACCTGTCATCACTGGTCCAACATCTCATAACTTGCTCATGGATAACCAAACCTGGTCATTTTATTTCATGTCTGCTAATATGTTGTTTACGCCGCTGTGTGTTTTCTCCTCACTGTGAGCTCTGTGAGATTTCAGCTCTCTAAATCCTTGTGGTTTTTAAATATCTAAACTGATTGGTGGATTGTGAGCATCTGAGGCAAAGTGGGTACTGTTATCAAAATTAACGTCTATGATGTTATGCTAGTCACCTCTATACTTGATACACAATATAGCCAAAAGTATGTGGACACTTGAACATTACAAATGCACAACTGACGACCATGTGATTCCAGAACCTCCACTCTTCTGGTTTTCAGGCTTTCCACAAATATTTTGACACATGGCTGCAGGGATTTGCTCCTATTCAGCCACAACAGCATTGACAAGGTCCTACACTGATGTTGGGCGATGAGGCCTGACTCACAGTCGGTGATCCAGTTCAACCCTAAGATGCTGGATGGGGTTGAGGTCAGAGCTAGGAGTGTGGCCAAAGCCCACAGTAAGTGTGAAGGTAGATGGTGGATCGGCGAGTACTGCACACAACTTTTGTGCAGGTGCTGGAGCTTGTATCCTGTCAAAATTCACAAGTTAATGTCCACTTTTTAAAAACAAGATTCTTCCCCAACCTTAACCACAACGTAAAGCGGTTGCTATTCACAGATAATATCCTTTTGTACATTCAAAAACATTGATATTACCGTGGAGTTTTGCAGAATGATATAGTATCGGCAATCAGTCTGGGTTACATGAAGTTAGAAGCACGCTTTTGTTGGAAATATCATTGTACATTGTAGCTTTAGAATTCCTCTTTATTGGAACGATGGGACCTTTAACCATGAAAGACAGCCTGTACCAAAATCACACTAAGCAATGAAAATAGAGGTGTCCACATATTTTTGGATGTATAATGTATAAATAACTGGAAGAATGTTTTCATACAATATGGTCTGAGAAACAGTGATTACAGTGATTACATTAGCCAAGCTATAGAGAATGATAAATACTGCATGAAAGCACAGCAATACAGTCTTTGAGCTGTCAGGCCTGAGAGAGCAGAGAGGCCTTCATGACCAGCACATCTCCTCCCTGAGATTCTTCAGGAGACATAATGCATCTATTTTTCTGATTTGATTGCTTTATCCTGCCACAAACTAAATGATGGGTGTGCAACTGAGAGAGCTATAAAATCAGTAAGATCACTGATGAGGATTTAAGACTCATTCCGAACATAAACAATCAAGAAATGCCAGAAGACACAAACTGCATCAACTCTAGGTGACATTCAGCTGGGTTTTCTACCCTGTCAGCATACACCTGAAATAATCTAAAAATAAAACCTGTAACTCAGCCAATCTGATGCAAACCAACAGTCAGCCTAGCACAGCACGGCCTGGCCTGGACTCACCGAAACCCTGCGTGGAACATGGAAATCCTGGATCCTCCATTAGGTCCGTATCTGGGGGTGCTGAGCAGGAAGTCCTTCTTGATGGACACGTAGCTGATGAGCGACAGGATGAGCAGCGCCACGCTGAACATGACGAGCCCCAGCGCGCTGGCTATCCGCACCATCCTGCCTCGCTGCGGGCACCAGCCCCCCCGGACCAGAGGCTCACTGACGGGCCAGGACCAGGAGACAGCGAGCACCCAGGCGCAACGCATCCGCGGCAGAGCGAGGGCGTAGACGTGAAAACGATGCGTGCTGCACGCAAATTTCAAATTCTGTGTAAGTGGCACGAGCAGATTCGGCGGTGCGGCAGCGGTGACGCATGGGCGGCGAACAGGAACGCAGAAACGCTAAAGGCCTGACAGGCGAACGAGAACGCGCAAACCACGGATTTACGGACGCTTTCAACAGAGGCCATGAAGGCTACCGAATCCATGTGTGGAGCAGGAGTGACGAGCGCGCAGGCCGCGTTTTTGTAGCCGGTTTCATAACCTAAATATGATGCAAGGAGGTAGCGACGCGTCTGCGGAGGAAAAGGCGTAGGAAGCACGAGCGTGACGCATTGACAGTCCGTGAATCGCAGAAAGGAGAGCAGAGGAGGGAGGAGGGGGTCGTGGAGGGTTTCCTGCAGGCATGCAAAGTTAGATTACAGTCGGTTTCATAACCTCAAGGCGGTGAAATGAAGCGGCAACACGCGATGTCCTGCAGGGAGAAGATGGTGGCGACCGACGGATGCTGCTCCCTCTCCTCATCTGCATCCTGGGCGTCTCTCTCCTCCTCTCCGGTAGTCTAATTAATTAAGCCGGAGTGTCGCTGTAAGGGAGACGCAGCTCTTGTATCGCGGTAATCAGATAAACAGCAGCAGCAGCATCCAAGGCGGAGCTCTGCGTCCTGATGGAGGCAGGGAGACGCAGAGCGAGAGGATACCCGCCGCTGAGGCAGACCACAACTCACATCTTAACAAACATACAAAAATACATGTTTTCTGCTCAAGTCAGAGCAGAAATCTGTTTCTGTGGAGAGATTGTATCCTGTATGTGCATGTATATAGATCCAATATCTGTTTTTGACCTATATTAAAACTGTAGGGTATAAGTTTTGGAAATATACATGCACCCTATCTCTATGCTAGGCTTTATGATGTTTAAATATATTGTGCCATAAGTTTTCATATATTAAAACTGAAATGTATCTGACATGTGATTTTAATATGTTCTTATTTTCTTCGTGTTATAGGTGAAAATTAGCCAACTTTATTAAATCACATCAAGGCCTAATCTGAAGTACACATATGTAGCTCAAACGAAGCATCATTTGTGATTTTCATTCTGATTTGCAAAACATTTGAAAATGAAATGACATTATCTTTATTATCTAAGATGTTTAATGATTTCACAGATGCGTGAAGGACAAAATGTTTTAGGACGCTGTAGTATCAAAATCAATAACAGTACAAGTGTGCAGTCATGACAGAGTCATGGCTCTGTGTGGCTGTACAGTACTTATGACCAGCTGTGCTTTGGGCTAAATGCTAACTTTAGCATTCTAATATAATCACAACAATGTTTAGCAAGTGCAACCATGTTGACCAGCTGAGACTGGAGATATACTTGCGATATACTTAACTATGCCATGGGGGCATGATGGCTGCCACGCGTATCCTGTGTCCATTTGGATTGTTTGTTGTTTTTTTTCTGCATGTCCTCAGAAATTAACTTGACCTACACAAGATGCAAGACATACACAAACTGTAGAGGCAGTATGGGTATGGTATGATGCCTGTTGCTAAAGGGTGACAGCGAGCCGCTTAAAATAGCATTCAGTTTCAGTCTACATGAATGACAGATTAAAAAAAAAACAAGTATATCTCTGGCCTGTCCAAAACACAGAGGGAGGAGGTAGGGGTCAACTGATGCATCAACAAAATGTCAAATGTCAACATGGAGCAGTGCTAATAAAGCAGTGTTTCACAGTTTGAAGCATTCAAATGTGGCCCAAAAGTGTGCTCTTTTGCATTTTTAACCATACTCAACAGTGATGTCATGGTGCACTGACACACCCTGCAGTACACCTGAACGTCACTGCCCCCCCCCCCCCCCCTCCACTATCCATCTTCATGTGTCCTATCTAATAAAGGCAAAATGGCATTTACATGGCGATACAGTGGACCAAAGTGGTGGACTGACATTTCCATCCAGAGCCAGCTTGCAGCATGGCTTAAAGGTAAGATAATAATTACATGAACTTCGTTATGTAATCCATACTGGTGGATGAATTATGGACATACCTCTACAGTCAGTGCTGGGCTGCTTTTATCCCAATCATGAAATAAATGGGTTAGCTTTATTTAAGGTAAAGTTACAGGTGGTGAAGCAGTTCCAGCTTATGATAAAGGTAATGGATTCAACACATGGTAAACTTAATGTTCCTTAGTAATCATTTAACACATACATTCACATACGTTGACCAAAAAAAGACAGACAGATGCTGTATGGACACATAAAGACAGCAGACAGAAAGACAGGCTGCTGGCATTCCACTGGTCGTAAAGCCTGACAGAACCCACACACACAAAAATCAGTCTTGATCTTCCCAGTCATAAGACACAGTGTTGCAGTGTCTCCAGTGGATGCCTATAATCATGCTGAGTGACAAATTACACCATTTAATATCTCAAGGCGGCACAGCAATAATCTTTCATTGAAAGTAGATCTGTGATGAAAAAAGTGTGTTGATTTTTTTGGTAATTGTGTGAATATCAAATTAAGTCTGTGCCTGAGAGACATTCTTACAGCAGATATTTCTATTGGACTGAGCAGGAAAAGCACTGGTTTTACTAATAACATCAATGATGTACCTTATTACACTTATATGTGTCAGGAAGTGAAGTCTGAGAGCCAGCATGCACAGTATGACCCCTGGACCTGTCAGCACTGAATGGAATGCAACCATTTCTACAGTAATGTTAGTGGTTAACCTGTGTGTGACAACTCCATATCTGTGTCCCGACTGAGTACGTAGTGTGTTCACACTGGAAAAGTAGCTCAATTATATTTAAGTATACTCAAAACGGTCCATTTGCAGGCTAAAAAAGGTAAAAGAAATTGTGTTGATTTTTGTGTTGTACTGATGTTAATGGCTTTTTATTGTGCACTTGTGCCATTCAGCACAAGTGGCATGGTTCCAGTTTGACTGATGTCTGGCAACATCATCATTATCATGTCCTGTTGAGGGGATTTCTGTTGATTTCTTATATACTAGCTAACTAATTTATATATTGAAGGCCAAAAATCAGTAGGATGTAGTATGGCATGAGATGGGGGATATGGAGCATCACGTGCCATGTGACTTTCTGAGGACCAATATCTGCTGCAGATGTTGCAGCACTGCTACCTAGATACTAATCAACAGCAAGCAATCAGGCTCCACGCTAACCAGCACCAGTTTTCTGCTGAGAGAAAATGAATGATTATGAGTGTGTCAGATCCAGTTGGCTTTGAATATGTGGCTGAGACTCACAGCCACAGAGGGAGTGAAATGACAGAGACAATGGACATCACCAATATAATACAGTGCTGCTGTCAGACAAGAGACCAGTGGAAAGAGAAACGGCCTATAACAATAAACAGTTGTCTCAGTGCATTGCATTTTGCTTTACGTAACTTCATCTTATTTTGTTTCACTTTACAACAGTTATTTATTTAGCAGAACTTTGCTTCATCTTGGTACACTTCACAGATATTTCATCATTAATGCAATAATAATAATAATAATAATAATAATAATAATAATAATAATAATAATAATAAATACAAATATAGAGAGACATTAGGCCAGAAGAAACAGAGCTTGCCTACAACATTAATTTATGTGGTTACACACAACCACTTAAGTTGTAACTAATATATAATATACAATACTGCTTTTGTGAGGGAAGATGCAAGAACAGAGAAAAGGAAATGAGAAATGAAAGAAGAGAAAGTAAGAGGAGAGCATTTGGGGATCAGTTAAATTAAGGAAATAAGCTGAGGGAAGAAAAGCAGACAGACTAGAAGTAAAATGATACTGAGAGGAGAGGGAGGAGATGAGGAGAGATCCAGGATGAAGATATCGGAGGCGTATCAGCTTCCGATAGATAAAACAGGCCATCAGGATTTTCTTCTTCAGCTGACTCTGTAATGATGCTTCTTCATCCCTCTGACCCCTGAAGAGTCACCAGCTGTCAGTATTTTGCACTCCTTTGTCAACAGGAAGTGATGTAAAGGCATGGCCTTCTCTGCCTACGTATTACTGCTGTCATATTATAGCATGTGACACTGTAATGAAGACAGTTTTTTTTTATCTGCCAAGGTTTTAAAATATCTACCACTAAATGGTCTGCCTCCACCCAGTACAGCAGAGATGAAAGGAGTGACATGTCTGTCTAGAAAGTGTCCCTGTTATTTTGGATTACCCACAGACCTGGGACACACGGACAGGGACGTTTCGACATATTTGGTATCTTTGGAAATTTGCACTTCACCTCACTACACTGATTGAACTTTAACTAATTTTCCCTCATTTTATTGTCCCTTCAAGGGAAATTCTCCCTTACAAACACTACAAAAGTAATGCTTTACATAAATGAATAACTATATAACATTCACTGCATCATAAGAATTAGCATATAACTATAAGAACAGCATAGGGTGCATTTGGTTTTATTGTTGTTTGTACCATTGTTTTATTTCAAGAGTAAAATCTCACTGGCTGGCTTGTTTCATAGTCTTTTGCAACCTCTGCCTGTTCCAAAGCATTTCATGAAATGTGTCTTTCCTGCCTCAGCTGTCTTCTGTGTGTCCACATTCATAGTGCAGCTTCAAAAAGGAAGGGGGTCTGGTAGCAGCTGTTGATTCAAAATAAGGGCAGTTACACGTGTAAAGTATGTTTGGTGCAGAGTGAGGAGAAAGGTTTAAAGTAGCGTAGAGCTTCACTGCTGCTCCAGTTACATGAAATGATTCTTCTTCTGATTCTTTCTCTGCTGAGAATCATCAGAATTGTCCAGCAGAACCAGCGGAGGCTGTGCAGCAGCTGTGGGCCTGCTGAGGCGGCAGTGTGCTGCTCATGATCAACAGCTGCTGACAGGAGGTAGGAGAAGAAGTGAAAAGAGAAGGCTGACGAGACACAGAGACAAATGAATGAATATTTTAAAACAAGAACCAGCAAAATTCATGATTGTGATTGGACTTCAGAATGTCAATTAGGTCATAAAAGCACGACAAAGGACAGCCTTCCCACAACTGCACCGTGACATGACAATAATAACTGTACAGGAGACTAAATATTAACTGAGATTATCTCTCTGCAGGAAGTTTCTAGTTGATTTTAATAGAAATGAATTGAAACCAATAAATTTAAAAACAGTCTTTAGGATAAGTTCACTTGAGTATTTCCATGTTATGCTATGTTATACTTTTCCCCCTCTACATTTCACATGGAAATATTTATATGACAGCTGCTGTTATCAGTTAAAAAGTACGATTTTACATAAAAATGTATGATAAGCTTATAAAATACCATATCAAACCCCTTACAGAAAGCAGTGTCCAGTCGGGATTCTTGTCACATGTTCAGATGTCTACAAGTCCTCAGCTGTACAACAAAGATGATTTCCCCTCAGAGCATCTCAGACACTCGGATAGTTAAAGTAAATAGAGAGATACTTAATCGAGATTTGTGTAGCAGAACATTCCAGATTTATCTTGTGAGCCTTTGGAGGGGGTGCAACCCCCAGTTTAGGAAATACTGGGCAACCTATTTAATTGTATATAAAGTAGCTCAAGCTAGCTCCACCTCGAGCAGCTACAGTAAAATGTTTTTAATGATCATTCATGAGTCACAGACTTTTACTTGTAATGAAGTATTTTTACATTGTATTGGTACTTTTACTGCAGTACAGGTTTTGAGTGGTTCTTCGACCACTGTACTGTAGTACGGGTCAGGCAAATGATGAATTTGACCAGTCAAAGCCATCAGTCTCTGCCAGCAGGATTCCAGACTGAAAGTCAGCCAGCACCCTGGACAGCTCCACAATCAGCACCCTGAAAAGTGCTTACAACACACAAGCCAGTTTTACTGCAAGTGACACTTGAATTGCATTTACACCTGGCATTAACACGTGAACTCTATTTGGAAATTCTATCCACATAAGGTGTGAATGCATACAGAGTGCATTGTGATCAGAATACAATTGGATATCGCATTTGGAGGTGGCCGGGTATGGTTTATGATCAGATCTCAGCAGATGTAAATGCAGTCCATGCAGGGTAGTAGTAGTAGTAGTAGTAGTAGTAGTAGTAGCTGTAAGAGAGACAAGAGCACATTTTAACACCAGGTGCACGGGGATAGGATGTCATCCAGGTAATGTATTCAGATACACATCACAAGTTAATACCAGGCATAAACGGGGATAACAGTGCTAATGACAGTACAGCAAAAATTCACTGTCAGAATATCAATTAAGACCGAATTATAAAACATAAAAAATGTTTGTTTTTACAAAACATACACTTTTATTGTGAAAGGATGAAGTGTGTGGCCTTCCTTTGTTCTGGCTCAGCTGCAGCAGTCCACTGAGCACTTCAATAAAACCGAAATGAACTCATGAATCAGGTTGATCAGATTTTCATGTGAACTCTGTGATATGAAACCAGTCAGAGGAGTTCACATCTCATGAAAGAGTCAATTAATAATCAATAGTCATTAGAGCAGAGGGGAGGGTGGACGATCAGAGGTTGCAGCTCCGCCTGGGCTAGGGAAGCGTGAAATTACTAAATTACTGCCTTCTATGTACTGTACACACACACACACACGCACACAAATACACAAACACACACACAACAACCAGTCATAATGAGATGTGAGTAGGCCGCCTCTGACCAAAAATGAATTTTTACATTTCACATCTGAAAGAAAATCGTATATACATGCATGTGATTTTCAGACATTCAATATATGTGAGTTGCACTCATTCAGTCTTGGAATGTGAACACGGGAAACACATCTGATCTGCTGAGTTAAAGTGCCTTGCTCACGGACTCAGTGGTGGTAATGAGGGAGGAGAAAGTGCTGCTCTTTCATTTCCTCCATTCAGATTTATACTGCAGGGACGGGATCAAACCGGCAACAATCCAGGATCTCCGACCTTTGGGCCACCACCATGATTCAGCTGTGCAACTGAACAACTAGAAAGTATCAAATACACTGTTTTTTTTTTAGAAGTTTCTGTAAAAAAAAAAAAAAAGTTTAAAAAATTGCAAAACAAAGTGGCTTTATGTGGAGTCATGGAAGTGAGTGGCTCATGTGGGATTTGTGGTAATGTGCCAGTTTTAGGTATGAATGAAATGAGACAATTTGCATTCCACAGCTCATGTTCCACTTGGTGGTGCAAATTCCCAATCAGATGCATCAAATAAATTCAAACAAAATGAACTCCAAGACATTGAACAATAACACTGAAAAGAGGTTAAACCTCAGTTTTGTAAATTTATTGTTAAAAATGTAATGCCTGTTAATTGATACTGTCTGCAAATGAACACAGTAAGTGTTCAATCACATGAACCTGCGTAAGTTAACTGAATGGCCCTAGAAGCTCTGGAAGAAAATGATTTTTTTAAATATCAGGTGGGATTGATTAATCTGATATTTCATTATCTGGACTGATTTCATTAGTATTTTTTTTATTTCATGTTTGAGTGTGAATGTCAGGTGAGGTGGAGCTCAGCAGGTACAGAACAGACAGTGGGTGTAAAATGAAGCCGCTGAATGTCCAAGGTCACATTGAAGAATCCAGTTTCCACATTTCATAATTCATCATCCCAACTTCAAGATTGAACCTGTTCCTTTCTGTAGATGAGTTCTGTGTGTGTGTGTGTGTGTGTGTGTGTCTAAATGGAGTAGGCTGCAGTGCTTTGTTATGTCCACTGTATCGATGGAGGACAGCAGACAGACTGTACATCACTCATAGCTCAGACAGTGGACAGCAATGGGCTGCGTGTGTGTGTGTGTGTGTGTGTGTGTGTGTGTGTGTGTGTGTGTGTGTGTGTGTGTGTGTATTGGTGTTTGTGTGTTTAGACAGCAGTGAAGGACTGTGGTGTAAAGTGTTGGATCAGGTTGCGACTTCAAGAACATGCAGGTCAACATGTTTGTTTGTCTTTTTGATTCTTGTGGAGCTGGACTCAGTGGACACACTCTGGTTCTACAGGCCTCTGAGAGAACCTCCACACTTCAACTGTGCGTGCGTTTTGTCAAACTATGTATACCAAGTCTGACAAAACACTGAAATCCCTTTCATTTCAGGCCTCTTGTCTGTCTTCTCAACAAAGGAGGAAAAGCATATCGCCTGGAAAGTGATGAGCTGAGGTTAGAGACTGTCTCAAAAGAGCTTTCCAGAGTTTTGTTGATAGTTTTGTCTTTCAGACCACCTTTACTTTCACCAAGATTTCACCAAATCAGACTTCAATGTGTGAGTCATTTCATTACAAGGCTAAAGTATTTGACTACTGTGTCAAAATGAATGAATATATAAATATATTATAGTTATAAATCATTATAAACTCAGGCTGTGAGGTCTTGTTAGAATATATAGATATATAGATATTCAAGATTTATTAATTTGCTTGTGAACGACTGAGCCTTTCCAGGATGCCCCTTTCATACCCAATCATGATACTATCACCTGTTACCAGTGAACCTGTTTACCTATGGAATGTTCCAAAGAGGTGTTTTTGGAGCGTTCCACATCTTTCCCAGTCTTTAGTTGCTCCTGTCCTAACTTGTTTGAAACATATTGCTGCATCAAATTCAGAATAAGCAGATATTTACAAAAATCAATGAAGCTGATGAGGTCAAACGTTAAATATTCTGTCTTTTAGTGTTCAGCTGAGTGTATGTGCAAAGCAAATGATTAGCAAATGATCATACTCTGTTTTGTGTTTTTCACAGTTTTCTAACTTTTTTGGAATCATGGTTGTATATTTTCACTTTTGACATGCACTAATGACGGCCATAAGATGTGGGTGAAAGCCCCTGGAAAAACAAGTAAGTGGAGCTTGAGTCAGACTCTATGAGCAACAGTACCAACAAACAGCTGAAACAGTTGAAACTAACTGAGCATGCGTCTCACACCAGAGACACACGTCAGTTCTCCAGGAAAGTAACAATTTCATCACAACTGCTTCCTGGATTGGTACATCCAGGCTACTGTACAGAGCCATACTCCAGCTGCTGAACTCTGTCTCTGCAGGGCTCTGGTCTGAGTCCATTGGCTGAACTCTGTCTCTGCAGGACTCTGGTCTGAGTTTAGTGGTTCTACATGTCCAGGGGCTGAAAGGTCAATTTCTTTCTATTTCAGACCAGAGAAAAGATAAATGGGAGAATTAGGTGAGAGGAGATGGTCTCTGTGCTGCTACACTCCCCTCCCTCCCTCTGCCCCTCCCTCAGTCCTCCCTCCATCACCCCATGCTTCCACTCCCTCCCTGCTAGCCATCCCACATTTTATCTCTCTTTTGTCCAGCATCTTTTTCTCATCCTCTCTCCATCCCTCATTCTATGTAGTTCTCCCTCTCCACCCACCTCTCTCTATATTTTTATTTCTCTCACTCCTCCTCCCTCCCTTTCTTCCCCTCCTCTTCTCCTCCAATCATGTCTCCCCCTTCTGTCCCTCTATCATTCATCTTTTTCCCTTTTTCTGCTCTTTTCCCTTTCACACATTCACAATACCTGGGCAAGAGCAAGGGAGAGAGCAGCTGTTGCCAAGCAACCCGGCTGACCAACGAGGTGTGGAGAAGTGAAGGGGGAGGAGACGAGGGACTGAGAAGGAGGGAGAGAAGGGAAGAAGGAGAGGAGGCAAGGAGGCACAATCATGCGAGGGAGGAAGAGGATGAGAAAGGACGAGGCAGGAGGAGGAGGAAGTAGGTGAGGAAGGAGAAACGGAGGGGGGAGGATAAGGTGGTGGTCACTGCTCACTGATTGCAGGAGTCGGTCCGGCCAATCAATTTCAGCAGGTGCGTGACCAGAGCTGTCCAGAATCAATCTCACACACACACACACACACACACACACACACACACACACACACACACACACACACACACACACACAGGGGAAAACTCATTCATTACAGAGGAATTTGGGAAAGTAACAAGGAGAGAAACAGAGATAGTGTGTGTGTGTAACAAAGAGGAAGAGAAAGCAGCAGAAGAGTAAAGAAGGAGAAATAAAGGAGTTTGGAGTCGAGGCCTCAGATCAATCCGAGTGTCTTCAAAATTTTACTACTGTCATCAAGCTGAACACCACAAACTAATTGAATTTATGTTTAATCAATCACAGTCGTTACAGTAATACACATTAATGATCAGGAAGAGGACAAACAGTAATAGAAAGAACAACATAACGTCATTAGCATGCTGTTACTGCAGTAGCTTGTGTAGTAGAAGATGGTCACTGAAAAATCCAGTAGTTTAGATGGAGTAGTCGAAAAAATGTACTTTATTTTAATCACCAATGTCAAGCAAGGAGAGGTAATGCTTTGTCCCAGCTTTCCATCTGCAGACTGGGCAGAGCAGCAGGTACAGATGCAGAAAAAGTAATGGCAGTAACAGCAGAGTGGTATCAGTAGGACGAGTGGTACACACAGGGAAATAAAGCTGCAAACTGGAACCAAATACGGTTCTTCAAAATGATGCTAAAATTTTAGAGGCTCTGAAGTAGCTTTCTCTGTAAATGTTCATTTAAAGAAGCCACAAAGGTGCTTCAAAGAACCAGCAAAATACTTATGCACAGTCGTGTTTTGACCTAAATGCTAACATCATTCATCTTCTGATAAACACAGAATAATAATAATAATAAGAAGAAGAAGAAGAAGAAGAAGAAGAAGAAGAAGAAATGTTACACTTCTACCTCTACATTTAAGCATTCAGGATGTGAACATAGAACAGAGCCAGTTCATACACTTTCATCAAAATGTGTACTAAACAACCAAAGAGGCTGATAGTTCTTGACAGGAAAAGTAAAAATAAGTCATCATTTGGGAGGTGGATGTGTGGCATTTAAAAAAACAAGGTTTTATTTTCACTGTTCTGAACTGAAGTATATTTAGTGCCATGAATTCTTCTTACGTTCTATCAGCACTGATGTTTTGGTCTGCTGGGGATGGTGGGGTTAGGGTTGCTGTGGGTGGATGGTATCTTATGGTTTGGATTGTTTTCTGTATTTTGTTTGTGTTCTTTTAATGTTCCATTTCTGTCTGTCTGTACTGTTTATGTTTAAAATACGTTTTAAAAGATTTTTTTTCACAAGAAAAATGGAGACACCAGCAGCAGGAGCAGTCGTTACCCTGAACCAGCTGAACTAATTGCACAAACTTTCTTATTCATTCATAAAGAAATGTTTATCTCAGTCCTGTCCTGCGTGTAATCCAACAACTTCTCTTCATATTACTGTTTTTCAAAAACTTCACAGTGGCAGAAAATCCATCATGGTGGACTTGGAGGCTTTTTTGTAGAGCACACTGAGCTTCACTTGTGTTTCAAAATTCAAATCAATTGGACTTATGGTGTGAGGGGCGTGGCCTTTCCAAAATTGCATTTTCAGGCCGTAATTACAGCGCCACCATCTGGCCAATTGAGCTAGTATTTCTTGGGAGGCATCTGAACATCATTTCCAGTTACTGGGCCTGGCTCATCCCATCTCATTGCAATTTTAGCTGAAGCGGCATAATAATAATAAGGGGACTGCCCCTTTGAGGCTTGAACTTTAATAAATTAAATGAAAAGAACAAGTTCCAGTAGAAGTATTAGGGGCAGTAGTTGCAAAGTTGTAGATAAAACTCCTCGCTTCCCTTGTCCTCCTCCTCCTCCTCTTCCTCCCTCTGTCTCTGTCTGCCTCCTTCATTAAACTTGAGGCTCCCAGACATCAGAACTCGCCAGTTTTACTGATCAGTCTGTCTCTAAACACTATTGATCTGTCCTTATATGAGCTACCATTGATCTGATCTGTTAGGATGATCTTACCCCATGAGATGAACACTGTAAAATATGACAAGCCCCACAAATCATTTCACTCCATCTAAACATGTAAGTCAGACCACAAGTGACTGTCAGTGATGTGTAAGCAGTGCAAACGTCCGTTACATCTGTCCTCAAAAGCAGCTCTCGTTACAATACTACAGCAGCTCAAGGTGCTGAAAGGCCAAACAAGCCAAACTGTCTTTACCATGCATGAATATAAAACTGTAAAACTGCACAATTATTTCAGTAAAAAGTCCTGTTCATTGTCCGTTACAGGCTACAACGTTCAACGACTGGCAGTGTGTATTAATCCAGCACTGAAAATAGTTCCTATAAAGCGTTCCCATTTCAGTGATGTTTGCTAAAAACTGCAGCTGTTAAACTGAATTACAAATTCGAGTTTAGACGTAGTGAAGTCAGAATGTTTTTAGAGATTGACAGACATGTTGTTGGTTTGGGTCTTTTACAATAACAAGCATATACTGTAGAATGACAGCTTTATGGTATGGTTAAGGTTCGGCAAGTAACATATATAGTAAAGGTCAGGGACAGATGGGACTGTAAAAATAACTCCATCATTTGACCAAAGATAAAAAACCAATAATTATCCTATCAATGCTAAATCTAATGAGGAGTATTTGAGTATTGAAGTATTGATTACTGCGTCTTTATTGAACCAAAGTCACCATCTCCACCTGAGCACTGACTGTGCTGGACTCATTTTTTACAGTGTACCAATCTCCCATCTCATCAGGTGGAATAAACAGGTACAGTCTGACGCGCGAGGCAGGAGTGACACTGACTTCATTTCAGAAAATGTCATCTGGGATGTTTGATTATGAGATGATGAAAGTGAAAATTAAAGTAAATGTGATTGAGTGACTGAGGAGTGGAAGAGAGGAATAGACAGTGTCGGAGATACAACAGAGGAACCCAGAAGAGATGAAGTAATTCAGTAATTCACATTTTTAAACCTGCTTCATTTCCATCAGGTATTACCCAGAATCCCACAAGAAATCTATTCACATTAGAAGATACAATCAATATGAGTTTGACCTGAATACATAAAAAGTTAATAGTCTAAAAACCTTTCCCCCTTCTCCCTCTCCATAACCGGCATATTTTTACACATATTAATTCTGTGCGCAGAAATATTTGTTTTCAGGGTTTAAATGATTTATTTTTGTTATTTAAATGAAACCTGAAAATTGACGTGCCAATTCTACCACACAGCATTATTTAGCTGACTTGTATTTTGTATAGGCCACTCATTGGGGACAGGTTTCCATAATCTTGGCATTCCAACATCGCATTATGTGTCCAATGTGGTAAAGTCTCGATAATTAAAACACTTCACATCATCTTTAATATCTCATCCAAACCACAAACCAAGACAATAAAGTCATTTGATTGCCTAGAACCATGAAATTAAACTTTGCTTTAGTTGCCATTCTAACAATTGCCAGAATCTGAGCGTGGGCGGCATTTCATTCAAAATGTATTACTGTCGCTGTTGCAGATAAGAACACTGTAGAATTTAAAGATAGTTTAAGGAGACAAGGTTGACACCGTCTTCCTCTGTGTCCTCTGAGGCCGAGCCAGCCTGGAGGTTAAACACAGAGACTGTGGACCGTGGGATGAAAGAGAAACAGACATATTAATCATCTTCAGAGGAAATGACCTGTAAAAATGACAATCAATATCTCTCCAAATATTAGCTCACACACCCCATCACTGCTCTGACTCTGAGACTGCATTGTTTAATCATTGACTGTGACTCAGCAGCACATTTTTTAGTGGATTTCAGTAAGGAGTGTGTCTGTCTGTTGGCACACAGACACACACCCTCTTGTAGCTGCTTCGTGGTTTCCCATTTTAAGCGGTTTAACCATTGATGTCCAGACTGTTTACAGAACAGTTGCTATCACTTCTCTTTTAGAACAATGGTCAATGGTTGATGTATTGAGTTCCACTGTCAGCTCTGCACTGAGGGTGCAACGCTCTCTGGCGACCATAGATCTTTGGTGCTGTAAATATCTATGTCCATCAAAATGTAAGTAATCAGGCACGGTTAGTTTTTCGTTGTTAACTGGGGACTGGACTAGTTTTGTCAATAAGCCATCTGATTTTGTGCTTTGGTAATGTTTGCTTGGTAGCTTGTTACATGTAGAACCATCAGGTCAGCTATCTATCCGAAAACAAAGATACAGTTATTGTGCTGCATAATCCATTATGTAGGTATAAGATAGGACATGTTAATCAATAGCATATGTTATTTTATGGTAGGTTACTATTTCAGAGAGCTTGTGCATTCATTTCTGTGTTCTGATGGCGCAGTGATTGCCTGATGGCCACTTGTCAAGCTTTTCGTATTAAGACTAGCCAGCTGCATAGTCTGCCAGCCAAACTCCACCCATCAGCTTGTTCGCTCGGTCCCCAAGTCAGTTAACTGCTAGTTAGTCAGTTAAGAGTTAATAATTAACAATTAGCCAGTAAGTTGTGTTAACTCATTGTTAACAACCAAGCCTGCTACCCAACCGTCAGCTAGCTAGTTTCGTCACTGAGTTAGTTAACTGTTAAGTTAACGGTGTTTAGGCTGCCAAAATTGGCAAAAAGTAACGTTCCTTCTGAAAAAACACGTAAGCTTCATCCATTCGAATATCTGATTATGCCATAGGAGGGAAAACCAGTACTGTGAGAGATATAGAGAGATATATTCATTCTTTAAAAGATCTAGCTATTTGCTCGGATCAGCATACATACAGAATATTACAATAAACAATATACGTACAGTATCTTTGTTTCATGACACCTGCAGTATAAATATGGATCAAACTAATGGTTATAAAATGCCAACTGGGTTGTTAGCATCAAAAATGTACACTAACATAACACATAACATATGTTCCTATACCCAGCGATGACATTCCCCTCCTCTCCTCCTTTTTCTGCTCTCCTCATTCTTCCTTAACCCCCCCTCCCTCCTGATATGTAGTAATATGTAGAGATGATGGCCTATTGATTTCTGCTGGAGGGATGTTTGACAAGCAGGCGGCAGCTGGAACACACTCAGGTTGTAATCTCACTTGTTCTGTAATTAGCAGTTGACTTATTACACTGAGACTCAGTGACACCACAGAGCTACAGGGGCTTACTGATGCTTTTATGTTTTTCATTTTGAGGCATGTTGGAATACTTCAGATTCTATGCCTTTTCATGCAACAAACTACTGAAAATATGAAGTATTCTGGACATCAAAAAAGGTTCCTGAACTAAACCATCATGGAACACTAAAGCTACCAGTACTCTCACTCCTGGTACTCCTAAACCAATTATTGTCACCAGCTGCTGCAAGTTCAGCATTGTTGAGCATTTATTTATATTGTTTTGTAGCAGCTTTGGGAGTACTTCTGAGTATTTAACATAAATGGTCATGTTGCTATTTATTTTAATGTATTTATTTAAGGATTTCAATGGTTAACCACTTGTTGGTTATCCACCAAAATTATTTTTGCATGTTTATGCACATTGGTTCATTTGCATGCACACACATTCCTCTCATGGTTTTGCTTTGCCTGGGACTAACAGCTTGTTAGTCTGGGGCTAAGTGCAATATGAAAGGCATATGAGGTACCTGATAAAGCACACCATTTAAAGCTTGGAGTGGGGACATTTCTTTCAGAATGGCAACACAGTCAAATGTAAGTTGTATAATGCTAGTCTTGCATTTAGTAGTAATAACAGCACTATGCTCTATCACATTATGAACAAGCACCTGGCTGCCATGTCCAAGTTTGGCTCGCAGCCAAATACGTCGCTGCTAGGAGGAGGGAGAAAGTGTGATGGGCAGCATTCAGAGGCATCATCAAGTTCATCATCATCAAGTGTGCCAAATGATTCAAGCCGATATGCTGCCAATGAGTGTGGTTGCGGGTGAGGGATTAAAAAAACTTGTTTGGTATCTTGAGCCCCAGGTATGTTAGGCCATCAACAGCGACTGTTACCAATCGTATTGAGGAGGAACCCTATGAGGAGAAGAAGGATGAGATGAAAGTCGAGCTAGCCAGGGCAGGCAAGTTAGCTCTGACCAACAAATAAACGCTGCATCACAACTACCTGTTACTTCATCAGTGCTGACTGTGAGATGCAGCTCAGTGTGTTCCTCAGCTCAAAGTCAATTACAGCTTCAGGGATGTCGGGCTATTGAAAGCAAATTTAACCAGAACTGACATCCCTAATTTCAACATTAATTAAGTGATCTTTGCATACCCGTATTCAGATAGGTGCACTGGAGAAAAAGCTACATTTCAGGCAGACTAGTTGTCTCGCCTCATTTTTCTGACTGTTCTTGTTATGTTGTACTACCAAACTAACTTGCAGTTAGTAAGCAGTAGCTCATATAGGCACAGCTCTAAGTAGGCCGTAGAGCATAAAGATTAAAAAACTAGTGGCTTAAAGAAATGCCGTTAAGGACCATGTTAAATTGTACTAACTTCAGTCTGGACAGTTTTGTTTACCTCTGGTCAAGCACAGAGGAATTTTGACTGAAGCACAAGACCAGCAGACTGAAGATGTCAGAGGGCTGTGATTGGTTGATTGCAATGTTGATCCAGGAACATGTTGTTCTTGGCTAAATCACATTGTGCAAGCAAAAGGGGCCTTCATGAAAGTTATCAGCAAAGCCCGATGAGCTTACCTTGCAGTATGAAGTTCCACAAAAAGCAACATGAGAAAGCAGTTACCAAACCTGCTACTCTTGTTATTTCATTTATTTAAGTTAAGCTTCAAGTGAGGCTTGAATAAATGCAACAAAAACAGTGATGACAATAAATAACTGAATGAGGACCAGTGCATAAGAAATAAAGAGTGCTGACAAACCCATCTCAGTGACTGTGGATGAAGTGGATGAAACTTTGACACTAACCTGTGAAAAGCACCAATCAGCAGTTGAGAGGTGTGGGAAGCTGAAATGAAAAATATCTGCACTAATTAGATATTATACAGTAACTAGGTTAAGGGAAGTTCCATTATTGATCCAACACTTCCTAAAGTACTCTTATTAATCAATAGAATCAACTCCCCCGTGACAGGAAAAGTTGAGGTCACCGGGTGGCGCGGCTGGTTGAAGGAAAGTTGCTCTGGAAGGGAAGGGAGGAACAGCGTTGATGGTCCTGTAGGTCTCACTGGAGCTCTCCAGCATCCCCGGCCTCCTCCTGTGCGTTCCCTCCCTTGTGGCGCTCCCGCTGGATCGTGCAGGTCTCGGGCTTAGCAGACCCTGCCGGCCAGGAGTCGGAACCATCTTAAACTTCTACTTGCTCTGATTTCTTTGTAAGTCTCTTACATGTCTAATGCTTCCACAGTTAAAAACATGTCACCCTCTGCTGCTGAATGATATCAAATACACCTCATATGAATTAACAGGACATCATACTTAGTTATCAATGAGTGATAGACAGTGTTAATCCAGTTTTAAATGTCATAAATGGCATTCATATAACGACATCATGTATATTTATATGTCTAAAGACACATGAGTGCGCTTTCAGAGGTGTATTTGTTTATAAAAATGTGTATATTCAGCATGTGTACATGCACATAGGGCTGTAAAGGAGAAGTGTGTGTGTATGTGTATGTGTATGTGTGTGTGTGTGTGTGTGTGTGTGTGTGCATGAGCATGCATGCACGTCCTCTAACTAAGTGGACGGGTCTAATCACCTCACAGGGAGGAGCCTCTTCCCCTTCCGCCGCCTCTTAACATTAACGGATATTAACGGCCCCCAACGCTCCTCCGTTTCCTACTGAGAAATGAAATACATCACTAATGGTTTATCACAAACACGGCTAATGCTTTATGCAGACCTCTTACCATTAATAAATGATGGCATGTAAGGGGGGAGGGGTGCTGTGAGAGCTGACGAGGCCTAAAGGGGGACAGTTGGATCAGTTTCAGATATTAAACAGAAAAAGGAGTGCTTGATTTGTCTCATTTTCTGGCGATGAGGTGATTAAATCTGTTTTTACCATCTGTGGGTGCTCAAGAATTCAAGGACTTTTTTTTACAAATTTTATGTAATAGTTGTACTAGTACAACCTATGATTTATAGAAACTGAGTTTTGTGTACTAATTATACAGGAACAAGACAGATATGTTGTTCCCTCAATTAAATAATGAACTCTCCAGTTAGTTAATTTGTTTCCCTATTTTACTAAATTAGGCTCTCAAACGACTTATTAATTCACTTGATTATTAGAGTAAAGTTATCGCCTTCATGTAAGATCCACTTTTTGTTTTTTAAAAAAGGATGTGTGTGTCAGTCTTTTCACTCTTCTGAAACAAGATAAGATTTGAAACAGAAAAAGTAAAAAATGTAGGCGGAAAGACGGCCGACCGCTCATTAGCATGAGAAGCTGGTGGTGTTCGTGCTGTCTCTGCACAGCTCACTGAGGAGGAACACTTGTTGATGACAGACAGGAAAATCTGCATGTGTCCACAGGTGAGAGTGTGTCCATCTGTATGACTACAGCAAATTCACACCTCAGGCCAACATTAGGGGTCAAACAGGGAAGGAACAGCAAAGCAATGAGATTTTTCAGGACGTGTGTGTAATATCTGTTTACATCATGCTTTATATAAAACAATAAGTCATGTCTGGTATTATAATCACTGAAAAACAGGACAGTGGTGAACTCCATAAGTCCTCACACAAGTAAAACTACTGTTTGAGTTTTTGTCTCATGAGCCAAAGTCAGAGGGATCTTTGATGCTTCACATGAGGAAAGCAGAACTCTTGAATACATGGAGAGTCCCACCTGAGAGTTTGAACCACATTTCATGGGCTTCATGAGCAGATGCAGTTTATTCATTTGTCAGTAAATTGTCTCCATTATAACTAAACGAACTCCATCTACCTCCATGAGCTCCTGAAAAAGGTGGTCAGTGTGGCAATGTTGTTTAATGAAACGACAATTTTTGATTTGCTATTATTTTCTCTTTTTTTTGTACACTAACTGCAAAAGCAGCCCATGATGAAAACTGTTTTCTAATCAGCTCCTGTGAAAAGCCCTAAAACTCAGCTTTTATCCTTGTGAATCCTGATTTTCAACCCACACATACTCACACACGTTTGACCCTCATGTCCAGTATCCTACATGCTACTCTGTGTCCTCATTAACCCAACTCAGAGGCCGCCATTCATCTCTCTGCTCCCTTCTCATTCCCTGTAATAACATCCTCGCTCCGTCGCCTCGTTTAACTTTTTCAATTAAAAGAGGAGGATCGCTCTATTAACCCCGCGCCTCCTCCTGCCATTTTTCCAGCCTAACGTTGTTTTGGAGAGGGCCGCGGGGACGGCCCGGGCGGCCGTATTTCACCCTGAAACCGTTGTGGCTCTTCGTGTGGTGACAGCGAGCAGCAGGCGTGGGGGTGAGTTATGGAGCCAGGATGGAGAGGGCAAATCATAAGTTTGTGTCTCGTCCTGCTGCTGATCTGCAAGGAGGAAGACAGATTCAGGAGACCCTACAGGGGTCAGCAACGGTCCCTGTCTGTCTCTCTCTGTCTTTTCCCCTTGCTTATACCTGCCTCTACCTGTCTGTCTGATACTGTCCCTTTATCTGCCTCTGTCTGTCTGTCAGTGCTTCTCCCTCAGCTGCCAATTTTCATGTTTTTCAAGCAGAAATTCACGTTGGGGGGGTCATTTAGATGTGGCAATAGATGCTTGAATATGACAACTTTTTCTTGCTTCTAACCTCCTGTGTCATCACTCATTTTAAATGTTAGTAGAGCTGAACTCACAGCACAGCTGCTGGCTTGAACCTGTATATTTTTTTAATTTGTCTGACAATGTTGTGATTTCATCTGCAGCTCAGCAGCTTTCTAACAGCTCAGCGTGATATTCATGAGCCGAGATCAAATTTCACACTCGTTCCGATGTCTTACGAAGACAGCAAAGAGAACAACTATATGATGAATCTGGCGGAATTAAAAAACAGTGGCAGGGTTCACAGAGAGCAGGATGAGACTGAATGGAGGTTTAACAGCTTTCTCTCTCCCCGGCTGATGTCCTCGCTAACTACAAAACTCATTTTGATTGACAGAGCGAAAGACAGGAAAAAATAGAAATGCATCATTAAATATTCATTTTAAGTCAATTAACAAAAAATACAGGCATCTACGTACATTTACAAATCAATTTCAAGCTTGACGTGAGCTGCTCTGACCAAAATAGACTGAGCGTGTAACGTGTGCACAGCAGGGAAAAGACTCTTTATATGTTGGACTTACTAATGCTTTACAGATCAGTTAAATGAACTGACTTTGGGTTGCCAGGGTGTGAAAAGTGTATGTTGTCTATTTGGTAAAAATGCAGTTATGTTAGTAATCCATTACTAAATGGGTTTCTCTCACTTCTAATAAGCTATCAAGTTGCTGTTATGCATGTTTCCCTGAAGGAATGAAATCAACCTGGAAAACCAGTCAAAGGGATTCGCAAAATGTTTGGCAACCCAACATCTCACAATTGATCTAGATTCACTAAATTACGTATTAATCACTAATAAAGCCACTGGTTAGAATTTATAAAGCCTTTATAAATACATTCCTGTCTGTCTCATACTGTGTTTCTCTTATTGTTTCCATCTCCCTGCACCTGTATGTCTTTTACTGTATCTGTTTGTCTCTGTACCTGCCTGCCTTGTTTGTTTCTGTTTCCACTTCTGTCTGCAGTTGTCACATGTCGATAGTCCTCTACTCCATTTTCCTCTTCCTCTATTGGTCTAGTTTTTTCCTCGTTCGTCCTCGTCTCTGTCTTTATCTTTCCAAGTATTTCCCTTCATCAGGGTCAGCCTTCCTGTCTCTGCCTCTGTAACTGATTGTGGGTCAGGCCAGAACAGACGATGTCCAAGATGAGCTGCAGTTATTAAGAATGTCACCACATAATTACCTTCCTGACAGATGACATCACTGTGACATCATCAGCATGTGTCCCACCCTGTCTGATAGTGAAGGTCACCTTTGGACAAACAGTCCATTTCTGCAGCAACACTTTGGGCAGGCCAAAAAATCATTACCGGAGTTCATCTCTGACCTTTAACCTGTGCCATCATCTGTAATATTTATCATTAACTTTAACATGTAAGTCACAATTCACATTTAGACTTTTCCGTCTACATTCCTTTCCATGGCACAGTGCACATCAAACAACAAACAGCACACAGCAATGGCAGACAATAACCGACAGCAGAAGTACTGCAAAAATGTCACCTTTCACAGACAAGTGCTCCTGTGATCCACTGTTATTATAAAAGATACTTATTACAGCCACATCAACTTATAGCTTGATGTAAAAACTTAAAGTAAAACACAGCATAAAGCTAAACTTGTAACCTTAACTCATAAATTAACTAAGTTAACTCCACTATGCCAGTGATGCTGCAGACACAACATGAACAGTCAGTCGTCAAATCCTCCAAAACATATTTTTCTCTTTGCAACATAGTCACACATGAATATAAGTAAACTGTAACTGTACACACAAAGACACACCCTGTACAGGTATACGCACAGAGACTGGTGTTAATTCGGTTAACGAAAACTGATGAAAAATACTCGATGGCAACCTTTTTCCATGACAAAAACAAAGCGAAATAAAAAGTAACCTTTGAAAACGAGAACTGTGACAAGCACACTGACATTTCTGAAAAGGTAAGATAACATAACATTAAGTGCTGTGGATGAAACGCTGCAGTCGGCCATCTACACCAAAGATTGCAGTGAGATGCTGATCACTGGGAGCAGACTTGAGAGAAGGAAAAAAGTGTTGCATCCCCTGGTTCAATATGCATTTTTCTTTTAAGAGTGTGTTGTACGTTTTTAGCATCCCTGACACCTGAAATCCTGGTCGCTGCACACAAAAAAGATGGCAACAGCCTGACTGTAGCCTCAAAATGCTTAGAAAACTTAAAAGTACATGGCAATGAGACTTAAACGTCACTGGTGAAAGACTAAAAAGTCTACACACACACACACACACACACACACACACACACACACACACACACACTCACTGTTTGCCGTACAGTCAGTCATGCAATTAGGCCTTGATCCATAGTAGCTCTGCCTGTATAGAGCTCAACGTGTTGTCTATTGATTGGCCTGTGAGTAGAGAACAGACCAGAGGCCATGTTAAAGTAAGTGTGTATAAAGTGTGTGTGTGTCAGAGAGAGAGAGAGAGAGAGATAGAGAGAGGTAGAGGCTCCATGAGGAGAGCCAGTCAGAGTTAGTAAAGCAAAAGAGTGAGAGAGACAGAGAAGGAGAAAGAAACAGATGGAGTGAAGATGTGATGGAGACAGAAAGAAAGACAGAAATAGAATCAATCATATGTGATTTAGATGGATGAATCTCTGAGTGACACTGCTGCTCGTTCACAGACTCACTGTCACCAAAGCAGTTTCCTGTCTGCTCGTCTGGTGTATTTCTGTCTGTCTCTGTCTGTACATTTGTCTTTCTGTCTGTTTCTGCCTCTCAGCCTTTTTCAGAGTTGTACTCTGTGATGTGATGCTATTCAGATGTGGATGCAGTTTTACCTGCAAGGGGTCAGTGCCGACTGGAGGATGCATAAAGGTAAAACTGATGCAGGGACGTCTGCATACGAGATCAGTGTGTGTTGTGAGCTAAGCTAAGTGATAGCCATCAACGCTAGTATGTTTCTGTATTCAGAGAGCTTCATGATGTACCTCTTACCAACTTCGGTTAATCCTGTTTTCACTCTAAAGCTTTGTTGAGTTCAAAGCAATTTGACTCTGTGTTAAAGGTCAATTCTGGTGTATCAAAACTTGACTTTGACTTTGACTCCTGACAGTCAAAAATAAGTTGCTTACTAAGTGGTAACATGGTGATCATCAATGAAAGTGAGAAAGAAGCACGAGCAGTGGGATGGTCAGAACTGTGTGTTCAGTACAGGAGGTCAAAGTTGAAGCAGAAAGTCTGTCTGTAAACTGTGATGGGTTATAGTTTATGGTTCACCTTCATTTCCTCCTCCAAATCAACCCAACATGTGGGCTTCTTTACAAGATGTCATGTTCACTGACCCTTCTGACTTCTATTTAACAATGTCACCATGTTTCAAGATCTCAGTAACCTCAGTAAAATGGCTGTTGGTCAGTCAAAGCTTAGCTGAATAGTGTGTACGGGACTCAGTATCCAAAGAGTTTGGACAGATTTTTTTTCTTTGCATGAGAAAAATAACTAGAGCAGATGTGTAAAGAAAGTACTGCTTTTATCTGCTCTTCCATAAACTGCAGAATGTTAGCATGCCTGGTACTGGCTCACTATCTACAATAGCAAAAGAGTGTTACTTCCAAAGTCGAGGAGTACATCATTAGCTCACTATTATTTAAGTAAGTTTGGTAAGTGTACCTGATGCATGTTTGTCAAACTCATCAATTAGTCCACACCCTCACGTGAAGGTCAAATAAAGGCCATGCAGGTGAAAGTTGTGAGTTCACGTTGTATGTGAACACACCATCAGCCGCGTCCTTTCAGGTCCTACAGTCTGTTTTCTGTCCAAGGCTGTGAGCTGGTGGAACAGCTGTACAGCTGTTAGAAGGTGTTTGGACTGTCAATCATGTGGAAGCAGTGTGTTGCATTTATTAGGCTCTGCTCCTTTTGTCCTGTTCAAGGCATTTTCTCTGTGTGTGTGTGTGTGTGTGTGTGTGTGTGTGTGTGTGTGTGTTAGAGAGAGAGAGAGAAGAGAGAGAGCTAATTCCCTATCAGAGAGTCAGAGAGAGAGGGCATGGGAACAGGGCGATTGAATCACTGCAAATAGAGCATGAGGGCTGGAGGGAGAGGGCAATGCACACACACACACACACACACACACACACACACACACATACATAATCCTCATGCACACATCCAGTGTGGTTGTTTGTATGTCAGGCGCAGTGGCTCTAAAACATTCTTCGTGTTTGTGACACTGTGTTTTATTGAGAATACAAGCTGACAGACATCTTCAACATGTACAACACTGGAGTCGTCCTAACTATCCAATGTGACTAAGATGTTGAATGTCTACTCAATCAGAGGACAGTGAACTGTGGGTCACCTTTGGATTTCATTATCTCACTGACAAAAACAGTCTGTTCAAAGAAAGGACAGGTGTGTTGTCGTAAAAATCAGCTGACTTCACCTGACATAATGAACACAGTTCATCTTACAGTCTGGTTCCCAAATATGTTCAGAATGGTTTTATTTCCTTTCGAATGATGAAAAATACATACTTTTGTTCCTGTCTTGAGGTTTAAATTCTGGCGTTTGGTGGAGCTACACAATATACAAATGACACATTAGGATCATGATTTTTGTTTCTAACCATCATTCTGAGCCAGAGCTTAATGTGCATTGAACTGCAGGTGGCGACGGCAACAGCACTGAATCTGCAGACGCATTTACAACTTAACTCCCACCACTGAAACAATTCAATGATTTGAGAACCTGATGGAAGAGCTTTAATACACTCCCAGGAGTTCAGGTAACTCACATTTCCCTGTAACAGAATGCCTTAGAAAATATTAATACCAGAGCAGAATCAGACGTCTTAGGGAACAGCTGACCACAAATTTGAGGGTTTGTGTTTTGAAAGTCTGAGCGTGGATTCTGTCCATGTGAAAGCAGGTATTAGAAAGGTTAAAATGGAGGCATCGATGGAGAAAAAAAACAGAAAACAAAACAAAAAAGAAGCCACAATAACAGCATCTCTTGCCTTCAGTGTGTGTGTGTGTGTGTGTGTGTGTGTGTGTGTGTGTGTGTGTGTGTGTGTTGGCGCGTGTAGAGATGGGCTGAAAACAACAATGGATCAATAGGTTTACTGTGGCCTCTAGCCAGCGGCTCTAACACTCTGCTTCTGTGTGTGTGTGTGTGTGTGTTTCTCTTTCCTTTGCTCTCATCAATACTTCCATTCGGTCGGCCCGAGGGCCCCGGGCCCCCCCACAGTGATCACATTTATTTTTAGAGAGCCAACAGAGTTTCACTGCAGGGCAGATTACTGTTCCATGTGTTTGTACTGCAGGAGAACTGTATATACTCAGCATACAACTGACTAATGTATTTATACTGCATCCATTTATCACATGTAAAAGTACACACAGCATTACAGCAGAAATGAAGCCACGCAGGCTTTAGCCTGATAAACAAACAGAATGTCTCATTTGGTTTCACTTCATCACTGAGTCTGACATCATGCTCATGTTTGCTGTTTTATGTTAGCAAAGTGGATGTTATTCTGCCTCAACAGTCATCTTCAGTGGGCCATTCTGGACAATGAATAGTTACTTAGTTAGTTATTAGTTACTTTTTGCACTGTAATATTTTGATGCTAACACTTTTTCACCTTTACTTCAGTAACATTCTGAACGCAGGACTTTTCCTTGCAGCAGAGTGTTTCTACACTGTGGTGTTGCTGCTTTTCCTTATGAGTAAAAGGTCTGCCTACTTCTTAAAGCATAAGTTTACAGTACGTATGCAGTTATATTTTTGTTGTGTATCTATGGTCATAATTACTCAAATCCTAATGTTAAGATATTCACATAAACATACATATTACATTGAAGGAAACACATACACATAAAAACGTTCATCAGATGTTCTCATGAGGTTGAGATTATAGAAGCACAGACCTACAGTTAGGTCCATATGTGTTTGGACATTGACATGATTTCTTTTATTTTGTGTTGTTGTTGGCTTCAAGTGCAAACTCTCATCTTAAATTTATAGGTATTTTCAGATGTATCAAGTGAACCATGTAGCAATTATAGCCATTTGACAGACTGCCAATCTGAGACGACCACAAGTTATCTTAAGTTCCTATGAACCTAAATAAAATGGTCATATTTTATACTAAAGCTGGAAGTCCCTCCTGATCTTTCTCTGACTTTAACCAGGGGGCATTTGTTTCCTAAATGTAACCACAGTCTGGGTGCAAACCCTGGATTCTGTCGTGTGTTGTGTAAATGTAGTGTTTCATTCACTCAAACAAATGTTGTCTCTGAACATAATCTATTCAGTGATGACATTTGTCAGCAAGACGTAATTATGAATGCAAATTTTCTAGATTTCATTTCATGAATTTAAACATTCGTAGTAGACGGGGTGACCTCCCTGTGTGCTTCCCTGGGGTTTGTGGCTGAGAGCGTCACGTCGGTTCTTCAGTAGAACAATATGAGCTAGCTGCACTTACACTTTCTTCTTAATTCTGCTGAGATCATTCACATTTATGTGCTGATCGTATCACCCATCGCTGATGCACTGCCTCACAACGGATGTGTGTAATGACTGAATGAACCAAGGAACAACCTTACTACATACGAGCTAACCATGTTATCTAGTCGAGCCAGCTGCCATTCACTGTAATCAGGTGTCCTAACATGGTCATAGCGAAGTGCTGCTAACTTTAACAAAAAATATTAAAAAAAAACAAAAACAAAAACAATAATTTCTAAAATTAATAAGAAGTAATTAACTTGAGTTTATTATTTGAATCTTTGAAAATGTTAGAACGTAATCTATCAACATCTAGCAACTCTTTGAGCAGGCTTTAGCTCGGCCCCACTCACCACTGAAACCAGTCTGCAGCACTGGTGGCGGTCCATCATATTCACTAACTCTCATTTAAACTGCTGTCGTAAAACATTCAGCGCTCTCTGTCCTGCTGTTTCGATAAAAATGTCTGTATTAGCCACTCTGAACGTGTCTCAGGTGGCGAAGCTGGTGATGCTTAGAGCTTAAGGGACAACCGAATAGAAATATTAAATACATAAAAATGTGACTGCATTTTTCAAAAATACACCATCCTTTTTTTGGTTTACAGCCAGCAGATTATTCAGTAAGTGCTTGAATGAATAGTTTACTGATATTACAGCCTCCACTGCACCAGAAAAAAATATCAGAAAGTGTGTGGACTGAGAAGATGATCTACTTGACTGAAATTATAGAAATGCCTCACGAGCATTGAAACGCCATGATGAACCAGAGCTGTAGAGTTAATGGATCTGATTTTATTCTGCTGCTTTGTCATAATGTCTTGAAAATACACTGTTTGGTGTAAAATTTTGATGGAAAGCAACCATTTGCTCTCCTTCCTCGCCCTCACTCTCACCTTCTCTCTTTTGCTCTGCCCCTCGGTTTTACTCGTCCTCTCTCACACTCTCACACACAGTTTCACCCCAAGTGGCTCAGGATATTACCTCTCAACTGGAGCTTGATTAATTAGTCCTTAATTGGTTGTCATGTCACTGACCAATTGTGTGACAGCACCCCTGAGGGCCGGGTGAGACAGAGGACACGAGAGAGAGAGAGAGAGAGAGAGAGAGAGAGAGAGAGAGAGAGAGAGAGAGTGAGAGAGAGAATGTGTGTCGTCAAGTAGGAAAAATGATCTGAAACACCCAATACTTCACCACTGTGGCTTCCAGATTCACACACACACACACGCACACACACACACACACACACACACACACACACACACACACACACACACACACACACACACATTTCTACTCATGTATTTGAGTACAACAAAACAATAGTGTAGCAATACCACAATATTTCTGCTCTCTAGACCAAGAAAAAGAAATCTGTGAAAGGTCTGTGTCTTTGGCTGAAGCTACACACCAGCAAAGTAGAAGAGCAAGTGTGGAAAAGGAAGGAATCCTTAAAATAACTCTGTGTTTATAGCCCTCACATGTATTTTTTCCAAAGTGGTGCCATTAGGATATGAAAATACTGCGTACGTAAAGCCTACAGACAGCACTAAGGCAGAATCATTAAATATTAAGTGAGACAGTTTGTCAGTCAGGACAACCTTTGCATCACCATAAGAACAAATAACCAACCTGCTAACAAGTCAAATCAATGCCAAAGGATATATTTAGCACACAAATCAAGATTTGGTTGGTTTCACCAAATATTCACACAGCCAGTACTCACACATTTACAGGTGCACACTCACAGGCCCACCACACACACACCTGCACTGATCGGTACATTTGAAGCTATTTTTTCACAAACAACAAAGTCATGCAATCACCCAGTTGTGGTCACACATCCACATGTCTGATGCTGTCCTAATGAGACTCCAGCTTCTGTTTGTGTAGCTAATTTTAGCCATTTTCTATTTAAGATGTCTGGAAAACAAATTGAGGGACAGATAATGTTAGCAGAAAACACTTTTCCGCTGCTGATGGGCCTCTCATGCTAAAAATCAGTCTGCTGACTGTCAGTTTAGATCCATATCATCCTGTAAGATAAACAGACTATAAATAATATGAACACATGAGGCCTGGGAGCAGGCAGGTGGAGCAAATGAAGAGACTGCTCTGTGGTACAGGCAGAGTTTATGAGAGTGATGTCTATTTTTTGTCTTTAATCAGTGTTTTTATGCCTGTAATGAAAATCGCCCTGCAGGGAGACATAAAGCCTATTGAACTGAATTGAATTGTTCTCTGCGATCTCTGGCTACCAGGCACAGACAGGCTGTTAATAAAAAGGCTATTTGTCAGTCTGTCAGCGCTCACTCCTCCAATCAATGACGACTCGCCAAGTCTGGAAACGCAACTGTACGAGGACACAACATGGAGGGGTCAACAAGGAGGAGACAACAAGGACGGGTCAAAAAAAGAGACAAGGACATGTCCGCAAAGAGGAGACAACAAGGGCATGTTCGTAAAGAGGAGACAGCAAGGACAGGTTAACAAGGAGGGGACAACAAGGAGAAAGAGGCATCAAGAAGGAAGCAACAAGGAGGAGACAACATGGAAGGGCCAACATGCAGGAGTCAACTCAACGAAGGAAAAGTGAAGGCAACAAAGTGGAGACAACAAGGAGGGGTTAATACAAGGAAGAGGAAAAAATGACAGTTCAACGAAGAGAGGTCAAGGTGGAGATAACAAGTAAAAGGAGGCAATGAGGGGACAATAAGGAAGGGTCAACAAGGAAGAGACAAATAGGTGGAGGCAACAAGGGGGAGACAAACAGCAACAAGGATGAAGTGACAAAGAGGGGTTAACATCGAGGGGACAGAAAGGAGGGGTCACCACAAGAAGGAGACAAAAAGGTGGAGGCACCAAGGAATAAACACTGAGGTGGAGACATCAAGAAAGGGGAGGCAACAAGGAGGGGTCATCAAGGTGGAGACAACAAGCAGGGGCAACAAAGAGGAGACAACAAGGTGTAGACAGCGAGGAAAGGCCAAAAGGGAGCAGACAACAAGTAGAGGACAACAAAGTAGAGACAACAAGAAGACATCAACAAGCTGGATACAACAAGGAAGGGTCAACAACAACAGGTCAACAAGGAGGAGACATGACAGAGACATCAACAAGGCAGGATCAAAACCACAGTTACAAAGATGTCAGACGTACAGAAGGAGACAACAAGGAGGCATCAAGCAGCATGACATGACCAGGAGTCCAACATAAGGAGAGGTCCAAGGTCAGCAACAGTAAGAAATAACAGGGACAGATCCATTATACTTAAAGTGCTTTGTACTTATTTTTTCTTTACCCACACTTTCCTGTCCTCACCTGTTTCCTGAAGCGGCTTGGAGTTCTCTGTCTAGGAATCCTTGTCTGCTGAAACACAACAGTACACTACATCCACGCATACAGCATTACAGCTAAATATTCACACTCAACAGCAGTGACTGGGTCGGTTTGTAAAGGGAAATGAATTTGTAAATTGTCAGGCTTCGTAAGATTCCCCGTAAATATTGGAATTCCAGCTAGAAATATCAAAAATGAAAGATCAGAGGAACCTTTGAAAATTGCATTGAATTTTTCTATTTTGAATTTCTTGGACAGCAGTTTATAACAAATCCATGTCCACAATTCCGCAAGATAGCAAGTTAAACAGCACAAGGGTAACAGCACAAAGTTTATTTTATCTAAAAACCTAAATCAAACCTAAATAAATTTCACATTCACAGAGAACAAATTTCATATTTGACAAACATACAAATGTGTTCAATGCAACTAAGTTAGACTGTTTTGTGAAATGTTGTCTAAAATACAAATCAAACCTCAATGAGATCACATTTTTAAAGACACTGAAAATTAGAGATATCAGAGCTCTGAAATGGAGGGATGGGCAGATGGATGGAGGGGCAAGGGGGAGGGGGAAGGGAGGGGAGGGGGAGGTCGGGCGAACAAACTGGGAGAGAGAAATCCCAGGAAGACTTTCTCTCATAATTAATAAATGAAAGATGTTGTTAGTGCATCTGATCAATAGAGTTGTTAGGGAGAAAGAGCGATTGATCTGACGATGGGATGAGGGATGGAGGGATGAGGGGGTGGAGGAGGAGGGGGATGTGCTGTTCACTCTTGTGGCTGTTTCGAATTTTCACCCTCATTGAGAACAAAGGAGTCTCCTGAGCCTCATCAGCACTGATAGACACTTAGCACCATTCTGACCTTAATAGGGAGGGGGGGGGGGGGGGGTTAGAAAAAACATGGAGGAAAAAGAAGGAAAGGGAAAATAGAGAGGAAGTGAGAATGAAGGAGGGGAGAAGAGAAGCAGGAGAGGAGGAGGGAGAGAGGAAAGGGGATAAAATTGGGAGAAAAAGGAGGGATCGTGCAAAGAGGAGCAGGGAGAGGAAGGAGATACAGGGGATGAGTGTGGGGGAGGTAACGATGGTGGAGAGGTGTCAAGGAGCATGGAGAGAAGGGAGGAAATAGGAAAGAAAATGTGAAGGAAGAGAGAAAGAAAAAAACAGTTGAGGGAGGGAGAAGGGGGAGGGAGGGAGGGAGGGAGGAGAAAAAAGGAAGGTAAAGAGGGGGGAGAAAGTGGGTTGGAGCAAAAGAGGCAGAAGAAGAGGTGAGCAGTATGAAGGGTAAAGGAAGGAGGAAGGATGAAGAGGAAAGAATGGAGAAGAGAAGAAGAAGAAGAAGAAGAAGAAGAAGAAGAAGAAGAAGAAGAAGAAGGGCCTGATCCATATGACACTGCTTACAGGCCTGAATCCACAGCAGAAATGTCCTCTGGTAGGTTGACAGGTTAACACATGAATAGCATTTTATTGTCAGTTGAACAGTGTACTTTCAATTTGTTTAGTTTTATTATGGCAACTTTTTGGAGTGTGTTAACTTGAACTGATTGTGCAGCTTGAACAGCAGGGCAAGCTAATATGATAGCAGCTGACTGGTGTTATGATCCCAGGTCTCTAGGCTTCTTGATTAATTCTGCCTCCTCCCACAATGGGACTGGCTCCATCATGCACCTCTTCTTTTCTATGGAGCCCTTCCAGGTTTGTGGATTTGGCCACAGCCCAGGCCTGCATGGTACAGTATTAACGTGCATTATCAGTGAGAGTGAGTACAGTATGTGTGACCTGGCCTTGCTGTCTCCTGTAACACTATGATCGCAGTCTTCTCATCTGTTCTGGTGTCAGTCTCGAGATATTCTCATAGGAGACACTACCCAAGACACATTATTCAAGGAAAATGACATGGCTGCAATTGTGAAAGCTAATGTAAAAATCCATATAGCAACTTTAGGATTAAACTAAAGAACTTACTTTCTCAAACAGTTATGCCTGGACAGTTTTCCAGTTGCTCTCAGGGAGTAAAGGCACTTTTGCCAGTGCATGGTACCAAAACAGACCCAGGCGTGACTAGTCTGAGAGGCGATGCTGTGTACTGTTTCCCTTGTAGATAGTTAAGGGGAGGGAGGAGAAAGGAGGGAGGACAGTGAGAGAAGGAGGAGGAGGAGAGGAGAAGAAGGGATTAAAGAGTGTGGAGGGGAGATGAAGAAAGAAGGAGAATCTTGTGGATAGAGTGAAGAATAGCAGGGGTGGAAGGGTTAGGGAAGGGAGGTGAACATAGAGAGGAGGGAGGAAATGAAGAGAGGAGGACAGGAGGAACGAGAAAGTAGAAGAAAGAAGAACGGCAGAAAAGAGGAGATGAAAAAGGGAGAGATAGAGGAGGAGAATGTATGAAAACGGGGGGAAAAATACAGGAAGAGGAGGGATCCAGCAGAAGAGGTGGAAGGGAAGACAGTGAGGGAGAGATGAGAACGGGGTAGTGGAGGGACTGAGGGGGAGGTTGAGAAGAGTGGAGAAAATACATGGAGAGAAAGAAGAAAAAGAAAAATAAGGGGAGCAAGAGGAAAGATAGAAAGAGAAATCTGCAAAAGGTCAACTGACAGCATAATTTGTTTTCTTACAATATCCAATGACTGTAACTGATGCAGGCTTAAATGCTTTTATGGGTCTGCTTGTGCTTGGTTACAAGTTAGGGAAAGTCAATGTGACACGAGGAAGGACCAAACCGCCATCTTTCACTAATCCATAAACTAACCACATGTGGGACTCAGGGCAGGGTATCCAACCACCCACCCTGACCTCATCACTGTGACTTCACTGCAGGACAAGAAGTCAGCACTTCCTGGACTGGTTAAAAAATCATCAGTGAACATCATCTAGGCAGCAGACATGTTCCCTCCAAAACATATTGCCCAAACTGACTGAAGAATAAAAATGTCATTTCTAGGAGTCAGATTGTGAGGTGCACGTCTGAAAAAGGTGACTAAAACATGATTACTTTACCTTCTGTTTGCAGGGAAAAGTCATCTTTCCTCTCTGAGCTCTTCCACTGTCTAAAGGTATGCTCACATTACACCTACAAATAGTCACTCCATCTCCCATCCAGTTCAACCAAAGCTTGCGTGACAGACAAATTCAAGCATGTGTTCAACGCCATCTACGGCCAGCTCTGGTGGACTCACAGGTCAGTGCTCACCTTTGTTCAACAGCAAATTGAAACATTCATAAACTGTTTTGGGAAAGGAGACATTATTCTAGCATATGAGGGAGCACGATAAACTATGGTTTGTATACAAGACCTCATTGACAGGCTTTGTTCTGTTTACATTGTAGTACAATGGCTCGTTGGGCCTTCACTGCAGCATTTGACTTGCCTTACAATTGATATTGTACAGACAAAGACCCATCTTGCACAGTATGACATGCAAATAACTTCCACTATTGCTGTTATGGAACATTCTATAAGCACCGAAAGTGACTTGATTGTGGCCTCATGATAGGTACAACATTTTTCATATACAAGTGGAGTCACTGCAGGGTGGGGCCTTGAGGCATGTTAGCTCATCCAGGAGAGCCCAGCCCCCAGTAAAGGTGGAGGACCACTGCTTCAGACCCCTTCCTTTGCCTCATGGCGATGCTGGGTAAAAAAATTTAATACAAAGAACATGAAGATGGAACACATTTTCATCTTGCTAAAACAGATTTCCTACTGAGCTGAATGAGCTCTCACTTTACTCTGGAAGCAACCCTGTGTGGGTGCGTGGTGTGTGTGTGTGTGTGTGTGTGTGTGTGGGTAGATGGGTGTGCATGTGTGTGTGTGTGTGTGTGCGAGTGAGAGAGGTAGAGAGAGCGAGAGACAGAAAGGAACCTTGCAGTGTGGTTGTGTGTTTGTCCATTAACAGCTAATAGCAGCTCTGTTTCCCCATTATCACTAATGGATGGAACTCTCTGGACACACACACACACACACACACATACACACACATACACACACACACAATGTCTGTTGGGACCATTACTTACTCTCTCATTCCCATGCTGTCAAAATTAGCCATGCAACATAAAAACTACACACACACACACACACACACACACACACACACACACACACACACAGAGCTCTCTAAATGTCTCAGTGGACAGGAAGTGAGGGCGTTAGGGCAAACAAGGAAGTGTTTCCCGCGGCAATCAAAGAGCTTCGTGTCTGGCCCGCCTGTCTCACTTCGCCTGTAAACTGTGTGTGCGTGCGTGTGTGTGTGTGTGTGTGTGTGTGGGTGTGGGTGTTTGTGTGTATGTGATGTAATGATGAGATGCAGTCGGGGGAATCCAAAGAGCCTGTTGACTGTTTTAATTGTGTTCTCACCTCCCTTCCCTCCTTCATCCCTCCACCTATCATCCCTCCTTTCCGCTCTCTTTCTTTTCTTTGCTCTGTTTCTCTATCCATCTTTCCTTTCCTCCCTCCCTCTCTCAATCATACTCCTTCCTTCCTCACACTCATCTTTCATATGGTTATCTCCCTTTTAACACCATTTTTACCTCCCTTCTTCCATCTCTCTTTTCTTCCTCCATTCCTTCTTTCTTTTCTTTGGCTCAACTTGCCTACCTCATTGTCCCTTTCACTTCGTCCTGCTCTTCTTTCTTCCCTCCATCTTGTTCTCCTTCACCCAGCCCTTATTCATCCATCCCTCACTTTCCTCCCTTGAGTTCTCTTCCCATCAAAAACCTGCAGTTAACATTCATTTTCTTATCAACCATATTAATCTTTCTCCTTTTTTTCTTAACTGTAATTGGAACAGTTCACAGAAGTCACAATTTTGTTCTATGTGGGATTTTAAATGCGTGGCCACGGTGGCCAGTGCCACCACTACAATCTGATTGGCCACCCCAGATGCAACCTCAAAATTTATGCCATGTCATTGCCATCTGTTCCGCTTTGTCTTTGATGGAAGGGCTGGTTTGTTATTGATAAAACATAAATGGGTATCACCCGACGTCCATCTGAGAACTGAAAGTTGCAACCAACTCATGACTAGCGTGTCATTTAGACTCAACCCCACTGGACATCTCTCAGACAGTGAGCGGTGAAGCTTCGCTTTGGCAGGCAGGTCCCAGCAGCGTGTATCATTTTTCCAACCCAGTTTAAATGAAACCACACCCACCTCCAGATGACTGCGTTCCCTCCTCTTGGAGTCATAATGGCAAGCATTCTGCACTGAATTTTCAGATTTGAATGTTACTGTTTAGTGAGTGGCGGTGCTGATTCAGCGGATTGTGAGCTGTAGTTTCAGTGGTAAACACATCGACCTCTTTGGCAAACACAGCTTTGTCTCTGGGCAGGGCAGAGCGGACAAGCCAGGTGTCTGCGGAACGGCCTGGCAAACCGGCCAGAGCCACCACCAACAGCCGCAGGAGGGGCAGCAGCAGGCCAGGCAGGATGGACAGGATAGCACTTCAGTTTCACCAGTCCACTGTTTCCATCCTCCACCTCTCTGATCGGGCTGTCTACTTCGTGTCATCAGAGCTTACTCTCTGTCTGTCCTGCCTAAGTCCACACCCCTCCTCTCACAGTCAGTAAATTCTGTATGTATTCATGCCCCATTAATGCTATTAACTTAGCTTCTTCCATGGAGTCCTTGGGCATTCTTCTCTTGCAGGTTCCCATGGATTTTGGCTCAAAGTTTGTGGGCAGAATTTGCACGTGTGAACTTCAGTTCTGCATTGCATGTATCAGTATTCACACTTTGCAGTGTGCTTGCAGCTGTGTGCATCGGACCGGGAACCCCATACAATACAGTTCAGGACGAATATATAAGCTGTCACCACCTTCAGCCCTAAACCTCAGCTTACATGTTTAGTGCATGTTAATGACTTGGTATATTCTTATTGGTTTCTTGAACCAATGCCGT